>NW_020954576.1:14623509-14631205 GCF_900497805.2 Vombatus ursinus
ACATTCTAGGCATAGGGATAGCAATTAGATACATAGAAATTGGAGATAGAGTTTTATGTGACCTAGAGTCAGGAAGACCTGAGTTCGAATCCTTCCTTAGACACTTACTAGCTTTATGAACCTAGGCAAGTCTTTCTCTTGGCCTTAGTTTCCTCATTGGTAAAATGGGGCAAATAATAGCCTCCCAGAATTGTTGTGAGAATAAAATGAAATTTCATTTGCAAAATGCTTTGCAAACCTTAAAGTGCACTTAAACCTGAAATAGTATTCTATCTTCTCCTACTCCTCTTCCTCCTCATCCTTCTCCTTCTCCTCCTTCTTCCTTTTTATCAGCAAGTAGGCCTGTATGGATGGACATAGATTATGTGGGGAGAAGTAATGTATAAGAAGACTGGAAAGATAGGAAGGATAAAGATACTAAAGGAATGGAGTTTATATTTGATTCAAGAGTCAATGGGGGGCACTGAAGTTTTTTGACTTGGGGAGGGCAATAACAGGGACAGATCTGCACTTTAAAAATTCACATGGATATGTATGTGGACAGGGTACTGGAGTGAAGATAGTGTTATATAAATATGGTTTGCTATGTAACTGATATCTAATTTTTTTTTTACATTCATTTGGGGTCTCAAAAGAAATCCTCTCATTTTTTAATTGAAAAAAAATTCAGCTTGACTTAAATGTAATCAAAACTATCCTAATTCTTTTTTTTTTTTTTGGCTAGCAATGGGGTTAAGCGACTTGTCCAGGGTCACACAGCTAGTGAGTGGTATATGTCTGAGGCCGAATGTGAACTCACATCCTCCTGACTCCAGGGCCGGCGCTCTATCCACTGCCCCACCTAGCTACCCCTATCCTATTAATGCTTCAATATATAACCCATTTCTAAAATGGAGAGCATAGAACTTCCAAATGCAAAAGGGTTAATAACATTCTAACAGACAGGACCAATGTTACAGGATCTTTGCTTCCCATCACCTAAAATGGAGCTTCCCACGTGGTAGTGGGAAAGTGTTCCAAAGCCCTGTTGTACTAATGAATAGCTTTAGAAACTGTAAGAGGGACTGAAAATTAATAATGTTCATTTGCCAAGAACGTAGCTTGTAAAAAAAAAAACAGGGATAAAAACTACATTGGTCACTAAAGACTCAGAGGAGGGGCAGACAGAATCTTAATGCCACTAATTCTTAACTTCTTTGCCTCAATGTTACTCAGTTAATCACCTCCATTTAGAGAAGAATCAGAATCAGGGGATTATAGTCCCTCAGCAAAAGTGGACCAGTTGCTAATGCCTGAATGAAGGATGTTGCAGGACAAAGTAGAGAGAGCACCAGGCTAGCAGTCGAGACATTTGACTTCTAGTACTGGCCCTTTTATTTAGCTGTAGTCTTTGTCAAGTCATTTAATCTCAACGGGCTTCATTTTCTCCTTCTGTAAAATGAGAGGCTTGCATAAGAGTTATCTGTAAATTCCCTTGCAGCTTTGAAAATATGTTATAGTAATTCAGGGCTCAAGGAACTTTAAGACTCAGAACTGAATTATACTGTTTACATATTTGATATTTTTAAAGAAGCCTTGGCAACAGGACTCTAAGTTATTGCATTAGATATGCATCTTTTAAGCTCACATATGAGATTTGAAGGAATGCCTTGAATTCATTGCAACATCTTAGCGCAAAATGCTAGAGTGAGAATTGTAGTACAATGAGTTCATTATAAAGTCTACATATGAAAGTCAGTGGGGGAGCTGTACTGTATCTTTTGCTGGTCCACTTACAGAAAATGTTATTTCTATAGATAAAGAGCCCACTATTTACACATGTAAATCACTGTTTAAAGTTGTTTCTGAAAAACAGGACTACTTGAAATGACAATAGCCATTTGATCCAAAAGTCTTTAAGTTCATAAAATTTAGAGCTGAATGGAAATCATCTTATACAATACTGTAATTTTACAAATGGGGTAACTGAAGGCCACAAAAATTCAATAGTTGTCCATAGTCATGGGGTCAAGATTCAAACTCAAGAGGTGGTAAAAACCACTTCTACTCTGTTAAGCTACCATTCCCCTAAAAAGAAAGGAAACTATACTTGACACTTAATAGGTCTAGGGCTCTAAGGCTCAAACTATTGTCTTATATTCCCTGTTATCTGAGACATAAAATGTCCAACTCAAGAATCCTTAAGGCTTCCTAGACGTGATGGACTCTCTGCTGCCCTATAAATCAACATACCTGACCATCCCTATCTTCATATGAAAATGAAAGGAACTGTATCCAAATGAATCACTTTGGCATCTTTGCTGAACATGCTTTGCAAGATACTCTTTAAGTATATTTCTTTTGATAAATATGATATGGTCTAATAGTGTCTGATTTCATTCTGGGCTAACTTGAGTCAAGCCCAGCCCAGAACACCAGCCATCTGCATACAACTCAAGTGATCTTTCCACTTTACCACCAGTCGTATCATCATACCCATCCGCCTAAGCCCCTTTAAGTACGTGGATATTTAAAAGATATCTCAATATCTTGGGGTTTTCCATATCCATTTATTGCTAAATGATATTATTTCTTGGTACATAAAAACTGATTAATTTATTTTCATCTCTGCCTATAAGCTCTTCACTTAGAACTCATTGGCTTATGTCTGAATTCTCATTCACCTCTTTTTTTTTCTCTTTAAATCTTTTGTTCGACTACTGTAATCAAGAATTTTGTAATTTCCTCATGTAGGGGTGGGGTTAACAAAATTACCTATATGATTCCTTCATTTCTGAAAATTTAATTCTGACATTTTACTATATTCTGCAGACTTCAATGGGAACAGTCCACTAATTTCCTCATAGAAATAATTTATAATAATATAACTTAGCAAGTATAGCATCCCATTGAAATCACTAACCCACATCTCAAAGAACAGGAAGATGTGTTCTTCATTCAGAACATTAAATTAGGTTAATCTTCTGCCTTAAAAAATAGAAAATTGAGGTGGAAATTCTTCTTTTTTTTAGGCAATTGGGGTTAAGTGACTTGCCCAGGATCAGACAGCTAATAAATATCAAGTTTTTGGTCTGAGTCCAGATTTGAACTCAGGTCCTCCTGACTTCAGGGCCACAGCTCTATCCACTGCACCACCTACCTACCCCTAGGTAAAAATTCTAAAGAAGAGACTATAAGTAAGATAGTTTTGATAATAACTTCTGTTTCCCTCTATACCTAAAAGAATAAGTAGAGTGAGGTGTAAGTTGAGTCACATTTAGCAAGATTCTATGTTGGCTAAATGGAACCTCCTTTCTGTCTGTATTGTGTATTGCTGGCCCTCAATTCCTCATGTTGCCCCTAAGGTTGGCATTATATCAAGGAGTATGTGTGAGTCACTGCTATTATCTCTATTGATGTGGTCATAATATGATGGTGCTTCATCAATAGGTGGTATTGTGCTGATACCAATTGTGGTGTGTTTTCAAGGATCTAAGTCAATCTATTTCTAGGATAGATCAACCAGATCCTATATTTGCCAAACTTTCTGAAACTTTATTGAACCTCAGATTTCATTAATGTGGTTATTTTCCATAATGGGATGAATGAAAAAAAAGTATCAAGTAATTACCAAGTTCAAGACTAAGCGCTGAGATTACAAATACAAAAAAAAAAATTACTTTCAAGGATTTTATATTTTAAAAGGAGAATACAACACATAAAGGGAGATGGAGGACAAGAAGGAGTGATTTGGTCTAGGAAGTTATAGGAAATGATGGAGTCATCAGACAATTGATTAATAATCTTTTCTAGAAATAGTAGTATTGATTTTATTATTGCTCCTATAACTAAAGGTATAAATGAATGGGGTGGGATGTAAGGAAGATGTTTGTAGAAAAGTGGTGACTATGGGGTCAGCTACATATTATCAGCTCAGAGGAGCAGAGCCCCAAGGTGAATATAGGAGCAGAGGCAGATGATAGAACACAGTTATATAGCAGGTACACGACTGGAGTCTTTGCAAATTTTGTATTTTTCACCTAATATGTCTATCACAGGGGTTCCACCAAACATGCTGAGGTTTTGGGTTTTTTTTTTTTTGCATTTTCTTGATATCAATAACACATTTCCTTGATGATATCTTTCATACCACCCCATTTTAATTGTTTTTTTCTTAATGTGTTACCCCCAGATCACTCCCACCGTGCATATTCCCATTGATCTCTGACAGACCCTCACCCTGAATTTTTCTGATACAGTGCTATTTTCCATGACTAATTGAATACAACATCATTGGATGAAGATTAGTATTTTTTTAATATCTCTTGACTTCAAAGAAAAGTCTGGGATCATGAAAAAAAACCTTTCAAAGGCAATTCAGTATGTTTTCTGAACAAGAGTATTCTTCTATACTGGGTTTAGTTTATCTTAAACGTTTCATCATATATGTATATAAATATATACACAATGTATATTTATGTGTATATATCTATGTATGCCTATAGAAATGTATATATAAATAGACCTGTACATATTGGATGTATATACATACATTAATATGTATATATACCCATATATGCACATGTGTGTCTACGTATATACATATGTATTTCATTGAAGGACACATCAATAATTATTGGCCCATATGCCTAATTTCCTATAGATAAATATATACACAAACATGGATACAGATATGGATGATATAGGTATGTGTCCATGTACACACACACACACACACACACACACAGAGTGTACAAATGTAAAAATAGTCTAGTGTAATTTTAAGTTATTAAAGCTTAAAATTACATTAAGGTTTTTGGGACAGTCTGTGTGTGTGTGTGTGTGTGTGTGTGTGTGTGTGTGTAAACACATCGATGAACAAGTTTCCCAATCCAAATCCTCACTTCCCAATCTAAGGATTACACTCTTCTTGAGCTCTCTGGAGCCTTTGACACTGTTGATCACCTTCTTCAGCTTGATATTCTTTTCTTTCTAGGTATTCAAAACACCTTCTGCATTCTCAGATGCCTTTACTGGATCTTCATCCAGTTCATGCCCTCTAACAGTAGGTGTCAAACATGATTATGTCCAGGGCCATTTTCTTCCTCTATACTACTTCACTTGGGGATCTCATGCATTCAATTACTCTCTCTTTACTGATAATTCTCAAATCTACCTTTCCTAACCTAATCTCTTGTATCTTTAACAGCATTTCAGATATCTCAAACTGGATTTCTAACATATATCATAAATTAAACATGTCCATAAATAGACTCATTATTCCCTGCCTCCACACACATCACCCTCCCTGCTAACTTCCCTATTACTATTGTGGACACCATAATTCTGCCAGTCCCCCAGATTCACAACCTAAGATATTATCCTTGACTTCTCAATAGCTCTCACCTCTCATATCCTATCCATTGCCAAGGCCTGTCAATTTCACCTTTGCAAAATCTCTCAAATGTGTCCACTTCTCTCCTCTGATACTTCCACCACCTTGGTACAGGTTCTTATCATCTCATACTTGGATTATTCCCATAACCTCATGGTGGGTCTGTCTATCTCAACTTTCTCCCCATTCCAAACCATTTTCAATTCATCTGCCAAAGTGATTTTTCTAAAGCATAGGACCCATCATGTTACACCTTTACCCAATAAACTCCAGTGTCTCTCGATCAGCTCCTGGATCATATATAAAATCCTCTGTCTTTTAAAACCTTCAAAACCTACCCACTTCCACATATTTATAGTATTCTTATGCCCTATAGCTCCCCTTTGACTACTCTTTGATCCAGGGACACTGACTTCCTGACTGTTCCACAAAAAGACACTCCATCTCTTTCATCTCTAGATATGCCAGGAAAGTTCTTTTTCATCATCTCCACCTCCTGGCTTTCTTGGCTTTCTTCAAGCCCCAACTAAAATCCCATCTTCAACAGGAAGGTTTTCTCAACCTCTACTAATTCTAATGTCTTCCCCTTTCTATTATTTCTTATTTATTCTGTATAGAGTTTTTTTTAGTACATATCCATTTGTTCATTATTTCCCCAGTTAGATTATGTGTTCCTTGTGGAGTAAGGACTGCCTTTTGTGTTTTTTCATTCTCTAGCCCTAAGCACAATGCCTAACATATAGTAGGGGATTATTAAACACTTTTTGAGTGACTCACTCTCTATTCATCACTTGTAAAGCACCATACTAAGTTCTAGTAATATCTCAAGAATTGATGGACTTCCTTCTTCATTTGACCATTTCTGCTTTTTAAAGTATTCTTTTCCTCATTGGCTTTTTGGACCTCTTTTGCCATTTACTTTTCTTACTTGCTTCTCAAAATCCTTTTAGAGCTCCTCCATGGCCTGGGACTGATTCATATTTTTCTTGGAAGCTTTGGAAGCTTTGGATATAGGAGCTTTGACTTTGTTGTCTTCTTCTGGTTGTATGTTTTGGTCTTCTTTGTCACCAACATAAGATTCTGTGGTCTGACTTTTTTTTTTGTGCTATTTGCTCATGTTCCAAGCCAATTACTTGACTATTAAACTCTTTGTTAAGGTAGGTGTCTACTTCCAGTGTGCAGAATGTACTATCCCAAGCTTCATGGGTTTTGTGTAGCAGTTTTGAGAAGAAAAACTGGATAGAGAAATGAGAGTGATGAAAGAAAATCATGAAAAATAAATCAACAGTTCACTAAAGGAGAGCCAAAAATACTGAAGAAAATAACACCTTAAAAAATAACCTAACCCAAATGGCAAAAGAGGTCCAAAAAGCCAATGAGGAGAAGAATACCTTAAAAAGCAAAATGGTCAAATGAAAAAGGAAGTCCAAAAGCTCACTGAAGAAAGTAAGTCCTTAAAAATTAGAATGGTGGAAATGGAAGCAAATGACTTGATGAAAAGTCAATAAATTGTAAAAACAAAACCAAAAGAATGAAAAAAAAAAGAAGAAAATGTGAAATATCTCATGGGAAAAATAACTGACCTGGAAAATAGATCCAGGAGAGATAATTTAAAAATTATTGGACTGTCTGAAAACCATGATCAAAAAAAGAGCCTAGACATCATCTTTCAAGAAATTTTCAAGGAAAACTGCCCTAATATTTTAGAACCAGAGGGTAAAATAGAAATTAAAAGAATCCATTGATCACCTCCTGAAAGAGATCTCCAAAGGAAAACTCCTAGGAATATTGTAGCCAAATTCCAGAGCTCCCAGATCAAGGATAAAATATTGCAAGCAGCCAGAGAGAAACAATTCAAATATTGTGGAAATGCAATCAGGATAACACAAGATTTAGCAGCTTCTACATTAAGGGACCAGAGGGCATGGAATATACTATTCTAGAGGTCAAAGGAACTAGGATTATAACCAAGAATCACCTACCCAGCAAAACTGAGTATAATCCTTCAGGGGAAAAGTGGACATTCAGTGAAATAGAGGACTTTCAAACATTCTTGATGAAAAGAACAGAGCTGAATAGAAAATTTGACTTACAAATACAAGACTCAACAGAATCATAAAAAGGTAAACAGGAAAGAGAAATCATAAGGGACCTATTGAAGTTGAACTGTTTATATTCCTACATGGAAAGAT
This sequence comes from Vombatus ursinus, assembly GCF_900497805.2. Taxonomy (NCBI): domain Eukaryota; kingdom Metazoa; phylum Chordata; class Mammalia; order Diprotodontia; family Vombatidae; genus Vombatus; species Vombatus ursinus. Next base: position 14,631,076 of record NW_020954576.1, read on the forward strand.
GATATTTGTAACTCATGACACCTTTGACAGTATTAGGGTAGTTGGAGGGGAAACTTTATATATAAGATAGATAGATAGATAGATAGATAGATAGATAGATAGATAGATAGATAGATAGATAGATAGATAG
>NW_020954576.1:14631215-14687079 GCF_900497805.2 Vombatus ursinus
TAGATAGATAGATAGATAGATAGATAGATAGATAGATAGATAGATAGTGGGCACATGGTGAGTTGAAGATGAAAGGGGATATCTAAAAAATAAAATTAAGAGGTAAGAGAGGACTATACTGGTAGAAGGGCAAATGGAGAGGTAGACTGGGTTAAATCATCTCATGTAAAACAGACAAGAAAAAGTTTTTACAGTGGAGGAGAAGTGAAGAAAAGTGAGAGGGAATGAGTAAATCTTATTCTCATTGGATTTGGCTTAAGGAGCGAATAACATACACACTCAATTGGGTATGGAAATCTATGTTACCCTATAGGAAAAAAGGGGGAAAGGGGATAAGGGGGGGGGAATGATAGAAGGGAGGGTAGATTGGGGGAGGGGGTAATCAGAAGTAAATACTTCTGAGGAACGACAGGGTCAAAAGTGAGAATAGAATAAATTGGGGGGGCAGGATAAAACAAAGGGAAATACAGTTAGTTTTTTACAACATGACTACTATGGAAGTAAATTGCATGACTACACATGTATAACTTGTATCAAGTTGCTTGCCTTCTCAATGAGGTTGGGAAGGGAGGGAGGAAGGGAGAAAATTTGGAATCTAAAGTTTTAAAAACAAATGTTAAAAATTGTTTTCACATGCAACTGGGAAATAAAATATACAGACAATGGGGTGTAGAAATCTATCCTGCCCTACAGGAAAATAGAAGGGGAGGGATGATAGAAGAGAGGGCAGATTAGGGGAGGGGTATTCAGAATGCATGCCATTTTAGGGTAGAAGGTGAGGTGAGATGGGGAGAAAATTTGGAAGACAAAATCTTGTGGAAGTGAATGTTGAAAACTAAAAATAAAACAAAATTTATTGGTTAAAAAAAAAGAAAGCAGATCCATGGGGAGGCTTAAAAGCATGAGGGCTTTGAATAACCAAATCACAAGGTATCAAATAATTTATTATTATTTCCATGGCAATCTTTTTAGATGTAATTATCCTGAACACTAATGACCAAATGTCACTTTAAACGCTCAGTAAAAATGAACTCTATCAATTCTTTCCTTTGTCTAAGGAAAATCTGTAAGTCTATTTTCCATTTAGGTACTTGTCTTTGGTCTTATGATTTCATATATAGCAAGAATGTCAACATCAATGATTCAATACAATTCCTACAGTTACATGCTGACTTGTTGGTTATTGATAAGAATTGCATATTTAGAGATTGAGTTCAAACATCTAAGTTAATGTTTGTAGGCAGTCTAAAATGTTATGATTCTTAGAATCTTGAGCTATGAAGTTGACAAAATGATGGTGTTATTTAAATCAAAACAATGGCAGGCATTGGGTCATTTTTATTTTTTTTTTATCCCTAGCACCTGAATTCAAATCAGGTGTCAGATATTTACTTGCCATGTTACCCTGCACAAGTAATTTAATTCTATTTGCTTCAGTTTCTTCATCTGTAAAATAAACTGGAGAAGGAAATGGCATATCACTCCAGTATCTTTGCCAAGAAAATCCCAAATGGAGTCATGAAGAGTCAGACACAACTGAACAACAATCTAAACCTAAGATTAATATATAAGATTCATTGGGAGGTACAAATAAATCACTCAAAATTTCTTTTCCTTTCATATCTACTTATCTTCCCATAAAATGGGAAAATATTGATGTCCTTTTCAGAGTTCATTTGAGCAATACCATATGACAATGAATGTAATTATTTGAACCCAGATTAAATAAAAATGAATAATGTTGATTCCAGGACACACACTTCCTTTCAGTAAAAATGGCAGACATCACTAGTATATAATTGCATGTTCTGTCAGGTAAGGTCTCAGTGGCAGTCCAATTTCTTATTATAAACTTTTTTCTTCCTTTATTACCAGGTGGCATTCAATTTATGGAAAGGATGTTCAGGAGACACCTATAGCATCAATGACAATTAGTAGTAGCATGGGCGGGGAAAGTAACAACAACCTTTAAAAAATAAATAAATACAAAAAAATTGAAAATTAAATTCCATAGGCATTCTAATAATAATAATATTAAAGAAAAATTTGCCAAGTTGGAAAACCTCACTGGAGTGGAGAAAGTCAATAAGAAAAAAAACAAATTCATCTTTAAAAGGCAGGATTGCTGAAAGGAAGAAATTAGAGAAATTTTCACAAGAAAATCTTTCTCATTTCTCATGTAAACACTCCAGTAATTAACATTACTTTAAAAATAGTGCTTCTTATGTCTCATAAAATGCTAAAAAGAAATTTGGGCATTTATAGTTATTCATCTTTAAAGACTAATGTTACAATTTCAACTAATAAAAATTCAATACCATGACAACTTTTATCCATCTAATATCTATTTCCAATACAATATAGTAACAAACCTGTGCTTGAGAATTTGGTGAAGAAACACATAGCTCATAACTAAAACATCCACAATTCCTTTGAGTGAATATACTTGGTCTTTGCTCTAGACTGGGATAAAATAAGTAACACATTAATTGCCAGTGTAGGAACTGACTACATTTGAGGCAGCCTCTACCTAGAGTCTGCTCATGATATAGAACACACCTTAACCTCATGAAAGTTTCTTTTCAAGAAGTTTTACTCAATGATTATGATCTGTCATTGGTGTTTAGCACTAACTTCATCAGATTCTGTAGAAATCAATTTTTTAATTGATATAAAGGAATGGAATACAGATCTAGCCTGGAAAGTACTTAAGACGAAGTTAGTATTTATAGATGCCCTAAAAATTCTTAGCACCTACTGAGGATAAGAAGGTTTGGATGGATTTTAATCTGCACCAAGGAAAGGAATGGGAGCATCTATGAGGACACAGAATCACTGAAATACTGAAGTATCTGATGGAGTAAAATATTAACTCTATTTTTTAGAATATCTTCCCTCAGAACTTATCATGTAAGTAATCATCAGTTAATATAAATTTCATGCAACTCTTTCTTTCTTGAAAGTCAAGTCAGAATTTGGAAAAAAATTGCTGGAGGTCCTGGCATAAGGGAAAGTTGGGGTCAAATCTTTCTTTTAATGTTTATTCAAGATATGACTTAAATGTAAAAATCACTTAAATTCCTGAGTCTCCTATTCATTACCTACAAAACAGGAATAACAGAGCCTTCCTCAAAGGGTTGCTGTCATTCTCAAATGATATAATGTATGCAAAGGGGGTTGCAAATTCTGAAGCTCTAATAAATTCCATAGCACTATAAGGGACAAAAGATAGGAAAAACAACTGGAAAGAATTAATTACAGTGCCAAAAGTCTTCATGATGTTTTAACCTATTAAAGCTTAAAGTTTAAATTCACCAAGACTTTTGGGATACACTTTATACTGAGAGGAGATCCATAGGGAGGCTATAAAAGTATGAGCACTTTGAGGATGAGGGATTTGTGTAACCAAATCACAAGGTATCAAAAAAAAGTGGGGAGGGAACTAAATACTAAGGGGGAAAATTATTATTAATTACAAAAAAGTGACTAAAATGACATAAACAATTCCTCCCTTTCATCAATACAAAATATTTATGTGCTGAATCTATATACAAGTTGAGGGCAGGCTAAATGAGGTTATGAGCAGGGCTTTCTCAAATTTGACAATGAATCACATCTTTATCATCTTATAATTGACTGGAAGACTATTATATCATACTATGCTTGTTTGTGGCTTATAAATATATATTCTATTAATTCATCTGGAAGAAGAAAAGATAAAAAATATCAAGGGAAATAAAGGGGCAGAGTAAGTAGGAAGAAGAGGATCTAGTAGTATCATATCTCAAATCATACTACAATAATAATAACTAGCATTGATAAAACAATTAAGAATTGCAAGGTGCTTTAAAATATACTCTCATTCTATCCTCACAAAACCCTGGGATGTACATGTTATTATTATTCCTATTTTACATATAAGGAAACTGAGGCAGAGAGAGGTTAAGTGAGTTAACCTGAGTAACAGAACTAATACGTATCTGAGTCAGGGTTTGAATTCAAGACTTTGTGACTTCAGGTCCAGTGATCTATCCACTGTGGTATTAGTTTTGTAAAAAATAAAGACCAACTGAACCTAGTAACCAAGTGCCCAATACAGCAAAGAATCCAAGAGACTGGAGTTATGACTCACTATTCAACCAAAACCATTCAGAAAAATGGAAAACAGTCTAGCAGAAATTAGACTTACATCACAACTTCCTACCATATACCAAGACAAGATCTAAATGGATATATGACTAAAATATAAAAGGAATCATCCTAAATGAGAAAGAAATTACCTTTGAAATGTATAGATAAAGAAAGAATATATAAGCAAAGAATAGAGACAATCACAGGAGACAAAATTAGTAATTTTGATTATGTAATATTCAAAATATTTACACAAACAAAACCAATTCAATTACAATTAGAAGGGTAAAAGTAACTGGTTAAAAATCTTTGTAGCAGTTTTTTTTTCCTCCTAAATTCTCATATCCTAGATATTTAAGCAAGGGAATTAAATTTATATAAACAACAGAGTTTCCGCAATATTTAAATGATCAAAGGATATAAACTGGTAGTTTTCAAGGAAAGAAATACAGGCTATCTACAACCATATGAAACAAAGATCCAAATCGCTAATATTCAGAGAAATGCAAAGCAGCTCTGAGGTTCTACCTCACACCTATCAGATGAGTAAAGTTGACAAAGAAAATGACAATTTTTGGAGGACATACAGGAAAGCAGACAGTAATACACTGTTATTGGAGCTATTAATTGGATTGGGCATTTTGCAAAGCAATTAGGAATTGTACCCAAGAAGACATTGACCTTTACATACTCTTTGACTCAACAATACCATTATTATGCCTACGACCCAAAGAGATGAAACAAAGAAGAAAGAGACCCATATGTACAAAATATTTATAATAGCTCTTTTTGACATGGTAAAGAATTAGAAATAAAGGAGTACTACCCAGATCTTGACAGAGGGGTGCTGGGCTCAAGGGGCTAAACTAGAAATATATTTTCTGACACATCCAGTGTGGGAATCTGTGTGATTCAACTATGAATATTGGTTACAAGGGTTTTTCTTGTGGCAGGTAGCAATGTAGTGGATAGAGCACTGGACCTAGAGTTAGGAAGACTCAAGTTCAAATTTAGCCTTAAATACTTACTAGCTGTATGACCTTGGTCAAGTCACTTAACCTCTATTTGTCTGTTTCCTCAATTATAAAATGGGGATTATCATATCATCTACCTCACATGATTGTTGAAAGAATCAAATGAGATATTTCTGAAACATTTTGCACAATGCCTGGCATATAGTAGGCATTACGTAAATACAAGCTATCATTATTATTATTATTATTATTTTTATTATTATTTTATTTCAAGAAGGAGAGTAGGAAAGAGGGAGGATAGAAGTAGGGTAGCTCTCTCCAAAAAAAAATAAAGAAAAGGAAAAAAAAATACAGTCATCAAAAGCATGACTTTTTTCATGCCCAAAAGAGAACAGAAGGAAAACCTGGGGAAAAAAAATAAAAACACAAATAAGCAGTTCAGCTTCAAAAGTTACATTTTAAATTTATTATATGTTTTAAAAGAAAAGCATGTTGTACATGATAGAGATCAACAGTTTCATGGACAATCCACCTTTTCTCTCCTACTGTGTATAGGGAAATGCCATTTTATTTGTTGTTTGTTAAATTCAGAATGTATTTTTTAAACCACATCAGTAATCTGGGAAGTGTGACAGGTCAAACAGAAATTGATTACTTTAAGTGAAACTACATTTCATCATGCAATTGATAATGGGATACAAATGATAATTTGTATCTAGAGAGCCATGTTCTCAGTTTAGGGAAAAAAAGTTCAACTCTTACTGCCTGGACTTTGGGTACCCAAGGCTTCCTGTGACTTATCTTGTACCTTAGTAGATTTGAACTTACCCCATCCCAGGCAGTAAACTATTTCATGTTGTTAGGGAGTAGAGGCATAGCTAAAAAGTCTCCTAATCAATGAAACCTCAGAGGTCCAAGACTTATGTTGAAGGAAAATTCCTGAGTTCCCTCAGTAGCTTCAAATGTCTAGAAGAGAATAAGAGATCTGGAGTGACCTTGTCTCTATTTCTCACCTTTTGCAGGCAAGAGAATGGAAAATCAACCCTGCTAGCCAGAGGAAGGCATGTGTAATCTATAATGATGGAAGAAATAATGAATTAGGAAAATGGGCCATGTTTCTCTGGGTTTGTCACTAGCAAGATGACCACATGGTACACTATTCAAATTTTCAAACATTTGAAAGTGTAATAAGATCATCGAATCAGAGACAAAAGCTTAGGGTTTGTAGGGACCTCAAAGGACATCTAGTCTAAACTCTTCGTTTTACAGCCAAGAAAATTATGGCCCCAATGAGGTTAGGTGACTTGTCCAAGGTCACATAGGCTGTAAATAACATAGGCAGGATCTGAATGTTTCAATGATCTACTTTTTATTCTTTTCTTGTTCATTTTTGGGGGGAATCAACCTTATTATTAGCACTTTCTTCCATTTACCTCCTTCATGCCTGTATTTTTAATTATACCACTGATGATTTCAACTTTTTCATTTTATAATAAGTAAACTGAGACTGAAATAGACAAAGTGATTTAGCCAAGGTAAGAAATAAAACATACTCTTCTTTAAAATGAAAATAAAACATCAAGATATCATACATAACTCTGATTAAATTTGTGATTTCCAAACCTATTTAAATATCACTTTATTTTCACAAAGTTTTTAGGCCCTCACATTTATCTCCTGCTCTCTGATGGTTTAATTTTCTGATTCCTTTTACTTTCCCACCATCTCAATCCCTTCGTCTTGTTGAGTTACATTTCCTAAGTGTGTAGAGATTTTTTTTTTTCATTTTAAGGTTTATACCCCCATGTTTCTTTTTGTGTATTCATTCACCTCCTTTTTTAGATCGTTGGAATTTTACTTCACCAGGAAGCCTATTTTCAGGACTAAACCAGTTGACAACAGGGATTACTCAGTCATTGCTTGGAGGCAAAAACATCATAGCTGCCATTTTGCATGTATTGTTCATTCTTTCCCTAGATAGTTATTATTTATTGGTCTATTTTATTCAGATTATGTGTAAACAGCAACTGAATAAATCAGTTCCTATTTATGCAAACAAGGATAATGTGGATACATGAAAACCAGTGGTAACTGATCTTTGAAAGTGTTTATATCATAATTCCTGAACTCCTTCACTTTGGAACCTATTTTCAGAGCTAGTAACAACAGACTTAACCTTCTTCTTAAGATCATAGGCCTTCCCAACTTTGGGAAAGATACATAGGAGCAGTGAAGAGATCAGGAAGCATTGCCAACAGAATAAATTAGCAAAATAAAAGGCTTAAATAATGGAGTGACAGGATAATGATCCCTGAATAAGGGAGAATGACCTATTTTTCAGACAATCAGTATAGGAACATAGTCCAGATCAATGGCTCTCTTCATCCCAGTCATAAAAGTGATGGTTAGAGTTATCCTTTCTTCTCATGAGCAAGAAGTAACTATCTTTGCTCAAGGCAATTTGAGGAAAGGGAAGTCCGAGAAGCAGAGATGTGTGTGGGAAGAGAATTTCTCTGCAAAGTGAACATAGCTATAGGGCCTTCTACAAGAGCAGAAATTATCATTTTTTCATAACAATGACTAAAATGTCAATGTAAAATAACAAAATCATTATAATAATTATTATTATCTAAATGATAATGGCACACATTTATAATTTCTACAATAAAGAATTTTGGTTCAGTTCTGCTTTATAATTATTGAAAAAAAATTTATTGCTATTGTTATAATGGATAGAAATGAAACATCATTGTTTATGATTTAGAAGATAATGTTGGGAAGATGGCAGAGTAGAGAGGCATTCAGCAAGGCTTTCCCAACATTCCCCTCCAAACAACTTTAAAATAATGCCTCAAATTTAATTCTAGAGTGGCAGAGAAACAAAAGGTCAGAATGAGACATTCTTCTAGCCCAATATAAGACAGAAGGTTGGAAAAAAGAGATCTGTGACACAGGGTGGGAGGCTGGCCCAGGGTTCATGTGGATGAAACATCAATGGTGGGACTAGGTGGTGGAGACAAAAGCAGTAGCAGCTTTGGAATCTCTTGAGGCAGAGATGGTAAGGGGATTTGGCAATTGGTCAGAAAGAGATTACAGGATACTCCTGTACTGGACACAGGACCAAATGTTGTTCAGCAACACCATTGCCTACACCCATTTCTGGTCAAGGGCAAAGAGGAACATTTGTGGTCAAGAGGGAGTTGAAGTTCTAAGTAGTAGTATAATTTCAGGCCCCAAAGGATCAGGGACCCTGAGGAATGGTAGCATTTCCAGTCCCAAAGGAGGAAGGGCCCTTCTTGGATAAGGATAACAGAGTACTGCTGATCAAGTGAGCAGTGACCACAGCTCTCCCTAGATCACAGGACCTTGGCAGTGCTGAAAACTTCTAATTCCCCCAAAATAGATCTCCCCAAAACAGCAGTGTAAAAAAGGCTGAAGCATGAGACAGATGTTAATAGACATTAATGAAACAGAGAACTTTCAAGCATTTGTGATGAAAAGACCAGAGCTATATAGAAAATGTTGGTGGGGTTAGGTTCTGGATCCCAGAAAGGAAAAACCTTGGACTTTCCCACTTGGTCAAATCTCTGGCTTTAGCCTGAGGCTATAATCCCATCAATGGGCCTTTCATTGTGATTACACCAAATCTTCCCCTCCATTGTCTTACCTACCTTTGGCCCCCAGCCATTTCCCACCCTTAATCCTAGCTAGGTTCCACTCCCCCTTTGCCATGAAGGGTTCTGTTGACCCCAGCTTACTGGCCAATCCTAGGTCCCTCCCACAGGCTTTCTGTATATAAGGTCCATCTTGTCTCAATTAAGAGGTTTGGATTCTTATAATCTAGCCACTGCTCAGATTCTTAAAATCTAGCCAATAGCTTACTAATGTTCAGATTCCTTAAGAGTCTGCCCAATATGATGGATGTTCTAATAAACTTTGTCTTTGGCTGAAAGAAGGCTTGGGTAGAATTCTTTTGGGCAGGATCTGCGTGTTGCTATATTGGGGTCCCAGTACCCCCGAACCTCTAAACCGCATCAATTTGACTTTCAAAAACAAGACTCAAGAGAAGCATAAAAAGGTCATGATGAAAGAGAAATCATAAAGTAGCCAGTAAGGTTAAACTGTGTACCTTTCTATGTAGGAAGATGATATATGTATCTTCTAAGAACTTTTATCATTATTAGGGCTGTTAGGAGGACTCTACATAGAAAAAGGATGCAAGAGTGAGTCAATTATGTTGGGATGATGGGGAGAAATTGGATAGGTGAGAAAAAGGAATGAAAAGACTGCCCCAGAAGATGTGTGAAGGGAGAGGAAGAATGGGAAAATTATTTCACAAAAAAGAGGCACACAAGGAAGAACTTTTACAACGGGGTGAAATGGTAGGGGAGATTGACAATGCTTAACCTCACTCACATCTAATTGGTTCAAAAAGGGATACATACATTCATACTCAAATGGTAATACATACATACATATATGCACAGTTGGTAGTAGAAATCTATCTTACACAACAGCGAAGTAGGAGGGAAAGGGGATAAGAAAAAGGGAAGGTGATCAAAGGGAAGCCAGATAAAACAAGGCAGTGGTCAGAACCATAACAAACTTTACAGGAGAGACAGGATAAAAAGAAGAAAACAGGATTAGGGAAATGCACAGTTAACAATTTTAACTGTGAATGTGATTCGGATGAACTCACTCATAAAATGGAAATAGATCACAGAATGGATTGGAAAACAGAATCCAACAATATGTTGTTTACAAGAAACATACTTGAAGCAGAGAGACACATGCAGAGTTAAAATAAGGAACTGGAGTAGAAACTATTATGCTTTGGGCAAGAGTAGCAATCATGATCACAGACAAAGATAATGTTGGGTAAATTATTCAGTTGCATGTGAAGATTTTAAAATTTGAACTCCACCGTGAATTTCTAGAATTGTATTAACTACTGAATCTCTGTGGAATCTCTCTGAAAACTCAGTAATGTTTTGTTTTGTTTTGTTTTGTTTTGTTTTTAACATGCTGTCTGCAACCCTTTTACATTCCACAAACGTCTACTATTCCCATGTCTTGGTTCCCTAAAGTAACATTCCCATTTTCAAGGGAGCATGGGAATTGCCTGTGAGGAGGCATTTAAGACTGAATTAGATTTAGAACATATAAAAAAAAAAGTCTTAGAAAAATTACAATGCACTCTGACACCAATGCAGACTTTGGTTATTGAAGCCTAATTAAAAAAAAAAAGCCATCAGCATATTAAGCTAATATTTTAAAATTATAAATCAACTAAAACTTAAAATTATAAACCAATTCATTTGACTTCAGTATAGCTTGTGTAAAACTATGCTTTGAACACCTAAGGGCATCTTTTTAACTATATCTATGAATTTAGCACTTTGTTTAGTGAAAGAAAATCCTTCTGTACTATCTGAACAATTTCACAAACCTACAATTTAGTGTCTAAGCTTATAAATAGCTAAAAATCAGGAATTTTAGATGGGAAACCCAAGCAGAGAGAAGTTATGAATATGCCTGGTTGGAAAGGACTGGTTTTAATTTTTTAAGCTTGGATATACTGTAAAGAAATGGGATTTCCAAACCAATATATTAAAATGCAGTTACAATATGGAGAAAGGCAAAAGGAAATGCACAAATAATGAGTGAGGTTCCTTGCAATCTTAAGAAAACATATTTTTGCATAATTTTCATCCCAGGACTATTCTTATGATCATTTCTAATCACAACATTTTTAGAAACAGCACACTAATCAATATTTAGATTTATGCAATGATAGAACTGCAAGAAAACATAGAGATCATTTAACTTTTTTTTTTTACAAATGAAGAAATTGAAGCTCATTGAGGTTGTGACCTTCTTAAAGTCAGACATCTAGAAACAGAGGCAAAAGTCAAACAGAGCTTTTGATTCCCAGTCCAGTGCTCTTTATCCCACCCCACATAAACTTTTGTAATTGAATCTGAATAAATGAAGGATTTTCAATTTTCTTGGTGTCAGCACTTTCTCTACCAATGCACGTTGTAATCCCTTTGCTCTTACTAGGTAGTCTTTGAGAGTTGCTGTGACCAAATCCCTGATGATAAGGTACTCCAAATTTAGATAAATTGGTTCAGTGCCAGTCCCCTAATTATGCTATTTTTGTTGTTGTTATTCAGTTGTTTCAGTCCAAATCCAACTGTTGTGACTCCATTTGGGGTTTTCCTGGCAAAGATGCTGGAGTGGTCTGCCATTTCCTTCTCCTGATCATTTTATAGATGAGGAAACTGAGACAAACAAGGTTAAGTGACTTGCCCAGGGCCAGACAACTAGTGTCCAAGATCAAATTTAAACTCAGGTGTTCCTGACTCCAGGCCTTGTGCTCTATCCACTGTGCCATCTAGCTGTCCCACACCATAACTGTAGTTTTTTTTCCTATTTAGTAAGGAATTGAGCTAGCTTACATTCCCCTAGCATAGTCTTCAAAAACTTAGTGTCATCTCCATAATATGAGAGGAGGAAAATTTGATACACAAAAATGGATTGATTTCTCACCATTGTAAATTAGTGACAGGCTATCACTGGGAGATACTGTGTCTTTCTTTGTGTCTTCAATGATTATCACAGTGCCTGGCTCATATTAAGTACTTAATAATTATTGTTATTGTTAATGATGATGAAAAGGTGGAGGAAGAGGAGAGAAGAAATTGAGGCTATAACTAGAGTATAATACATTATAAATAACATATAATGTGAAGCAAGGAAAAAAAAAACATGATCCTGAGTTGGGGGCCTTCAATACATCTTTAAAAAGGAGAGGGGGGAGGGATGGTTTGTGCTAAATGACTGTTTGCTGATAGGAATTCTGTCAGTGAAAGAAAATGACTCTTTGATAGTTCTCCCCTAAGCCACTGAAAACTGAGTGGTATAAACCAAGTACTTTGGGGAATTATCTGTGGACTTGCTTCTCAGATACTCAGTATACTCATTAAATTTAATTTGATGAACCCTCACATTTTATTTATAATGAATATACTTATTCCCTTCAAGGCTCAGTTGAAGCTTGTTCTTCCCAGACAAAACCTTTCCTGATGTCCCTAGTTGTAATTGCTCTCTCCTGTCTAGTAAAATTACTCTGAAATTAATTTGTGCATATTCTTTTTTTTAAACTTATCTCTATATATGTTATATCATTCAGAAAAAAACTAAACTCTTTGAAGGCAGGATTGTTTCACCTTTATCTCCAATATTGAGTACAATTCCTTTCACATAGTACACACCTAATAAATATATATTCAAATGCACTGAATAAAAATAATAATAATTGACATCTTTATAGTGTTTTATAGTATTTTACATGTGTTCTCTCATTTTTATCTTCACAAAGACATTGAGGTAGATACTATTATTATCCCCACTTTACAAATGAGAAAACTGAGGCACATGCAGGTTAAGGGACTTGTTCAAGATCTTGCAGCTATTAAATGTATGAAACAAAATTTAAATTCAGGTCTTCCTGACTCTAGGTTCAATGTTCTCTCTACTGCACTACCTAGCTACCTAGAATGTCAAACCATATTTCCATTTTATAGATAGGAAAATTTTACAGCTATCTATAATTTTCTTTCAACCTACCTACTCACTAACTGATCTGAACATTATTTTAAGGGTGCATGAACATATTCTCATAGAATTTGAGAAGGAAAAGGGGCCCTCACTGGAATCTTTTAATCATAGTTCTGGATTATGTCTTTTCCCAAAATGTACATATGGTAAAATGTACTTATGTAGTTTCCCATTTAATTTTTCACACCTATAAAGTTCACATCTAGAAGTCTCAGCACAAAACACATAATTGTGTTTTTTAACCACATGTAACATTTCCATTTCTTTATTCCTGTTATAAACTCCTACAGCAAATCTCTCTTTGGCCCCCTCTGATCTGCTGTCGAGTCTCTTAAACTCTACAAAGAAAGCTCGCTATATTTTTGTGCTGAAGTATTGTTATAGCTATCAATGAATCTCCAAATTCTAGAATATGACGTTGAACATAATGGGCACTTAATAAGTGTTTATTAAAAAAAAAAGAATTCATCCACTGCCACCTTTTTGTCAAGTTCCATACTGTTTCACACACAGATCATATTATTCAGGACCATAAAGTATCTGCTCTGAGAATGCTAAGCTTTCTTAGGCATTAGAATATCCAGAACATTAGAGAAACAGTTTTGAAGGAGACCCAACTCATATCCTGATTCACAGAATCTTTAACATAACTGTGTGAACCTTTTCTTCTAGGAACTGAGTATCCAGACTCCATATTGGGTACCTCTTAGGTGTGCCCTCTCCTCTACCCCTTTGGGAGGAGACTTTAGAGCAGGGGTGGGCAACACGTAGCCTCAAGGCCACATGTGGCCCTTTAGGTCCCCAAGTGTAGTATTTTGACTGAATCCAAACTTCACCAAAAAAATCCCCTTAGGGGGCAGCTAGGTGGCGCAGTGGATAGAGCACCGGCCCTGGAGTCAGGAGTACCTGAATTCAAATCCAGCCTCAGACCAAAAAACACTTGACACTTACTAGCTGTGTGATGCTGGGCAAGTTACTTAACCCCAACTGCCTAAAAAAAAAAATCCCCTTAGTAAAAGAATTTGTTCTGTAAAACTTGGACTCCGTCAAAAGGCCACAGTCAAGGACCTAGATCCTAGACTCCTTGAAGTCAGAATGGATTTGACTGCATTGATTGACTCAGCCCCTTCATGACAGGACCCTAGAGGAGTAATCCCTATCAGCTGGTAATTCTCCATCCTGTGGTACGAATATTCCTAACTCCCACTGCCCATATTCACATACTTTAGAGTCAATATCAGCTGAGGACAAACAAAATGAAAGGAACAAACAAACAAACATCTTCCTTTTTTCTTTCCCCTAGTGTCATTTCTATGCATCTCAATGACGTTCTCTCCATAAATCATATAATTTCCTGTAATTCCAATGACCATCCCTGGAATCTTTACTGTATTTTAACAAAATCAGTTCGAGTATACCCCTAAAGATCTGTTCTGAGCCCTCTTCTCATTTCTCTATGCACTTCTTCCTGGGCAAAATGATGATCTCTATGTAGATTACTCCCAGATATTTCTATTTAACCCTAATCTCTACTATGAACTCTAATCCCATATTACCAATTGCCTGCTAGATATCTCTACCTCGGTGTCCCATAGGTATCTGAAATGTAACAGGGTCAAACCAGACTCATTATACACTCTCTCCCCATTCCCATCAAATTCTTCCTCCAAACTTTCCTATTTCTATGACAGACACAGAGTCTGAGACAGTTGGACAAACCTGATATCTTGTAAGCTTCATGTGTGTTTCTATGCCTGGGCATGTGAAGTTGGCCCTGTCTTCCTACTTCCCTTGAAACAGCTTCAGCTGGACGGTTCTCCCATAGCAACCGTGGAAGCAGCTGTCTCTAAGAGTAGATAAGAGCAGCAGGGGGAAAAAAAATGGAAGGCAAGTATACCTTTCCAGGCATTCTATAGAACCATTTATAATATTCGAGGAATGTTGCCTAAAATGTGAATGGTGCATAAAAGCCTCCAGTCCCAGAAAGGAGCGTTAACAAAAAGCAACACTCGGGTGGGGGGGGGGGAAGGGGAAACAAACACACAAACAAAAACACATTTGAATCTAGAAACTCAAGCTCCAATGATTAAATTTTCATAAATGAAAGCAGTGCCCTCAGAAGAAAAGGTCCATTCTCCATGTATTTTTAAAATCTGTTTATTCTTCCTTCCACATGGTTCATTACTTCCACTCATTTTTGGTGTGGGGTACTTACTCCTAAAGGTCATAATCCAATTCTATTGTTACTAGAAGCCATTTCTCTAATTCCATCATACTGCTCCTGAGAAGTCTGTCATGAGACATACCTTAGGCTCCAGTGTGAACTCCCTTAAGCATTTGGATTGCAACAAGACATTAGCCCAGTTTGTTTGCTTTGTATAGTGCCAGCAGATACTCACCAAGTAGGATCAAAAGTCTCCCAGATTTTTATATATGGTTTAATATTTTATGTCGTCACTGATTCCAAAGCTTCTTATAGGAACAGCAAAGGCCCACACTGATATTCCATTCTCAGTTTTCAGCTAGATCTTCTATTTTCTTTATTTTAAGCAGCAGCTAAAATTCTATCTCCATTATGAATCCTCAAATTGATTTTCTTAAAATACAGTTCTATGTCTCTTCCCCACTCAATAAACTCCACTGGTTCCTTATTACCTCTATTATCAAATATTAATTTCTTTGTTTAACATTTAAAACCTTTCACCATCTTATCTCAAGCCACTTTTCTAGGCTTATTACACATCATAACCCTTCATACACTCTAATATGTCCAGCCAAATTGGCCTTCTTATTCCTCTATTCTACTTCATACCTTCTTCTTCATCTCTGTCTCTTAGAATCCCTTCAGTTTAAAAATTTATCTCAGGTGCCAATTTCTCTGTGAGGTCTCTCCTGATTTCCCCACCCATGATTGCCTCTCTCCCCAAACCCTTTGAAAAACCTTGCTTGTATATATATATACATTGCGGGTTGTCTCCTCAGATAGGTCATAAAACTTCTTGAGGGCACGGATTGTTTCTTTATCGAATAGCACCTATCACACTACCTGGCATACAACAGATGTTTAATCAGTCAATACATGAACAAGCATTTATTAAACACTTAATATATACTTTACAAGCTAAGCCCTAGGGACACAAAGGCAAAAGCAATCCCTGTCTTCAAGAGACAAATAATCTAATGGGGAAAAGACATACAAACAGCTAAATACAGGTAAGGTAAATCATAGATAGTTACAATCAGTGGTTAAATAAGTATTATTGATTGATTTCTAAATGAACAGAATGAAATTATTGATGGCCTCTGCCCCAAGGCTCTCTAAATACTCTGAAAATGTGAATTTCCTAATTACTGTATGATATTTTTATATTTCTAATATTAACATTTGTTCTATATTTGGTCAATTTAAACCTCAACAATAATTAAATACAAAAAAGTCTAAAATGTCACTACAAAGATGTCATTTCTCTTTTTTACCTTTAGTAAGAAGGCACTTGAAGGCACATATTACATCTTTTTTCTTCTGTTTTCAGAATCATTCTTAACTCTTTGTTCTCCCTCAATACCCACCTTCCATCCAATCATTTGTTAAGTCCTGCTGATTCTGTGTCCTCTGCTTTTTTCACATCCAATTCCTTTTATTCATTCATACAGCCATGACTATCTTAGGCCCTAAAAATTCTTACCTTGACAACTACTCTTCTTTGTTGTTCAGTTGTTTCACTCATGTCCAAATTTTCATGACCATGTTTCAGGTTTTCTTGGCCAAGATAATGGAGCGGTTTGCCATTTCTTTTTCCAGCTCAACTTATATTTGAGGAAACTGAGGCAAATTGAATTAAGTGACTTGCCCAGTGTCACACAGCTAGTGAGTGTTTGAAGCCAGATTTTGACTAAGGAAAATGAATGTTCCTGACTCCAGGCCACCCATTCTAACTACTGTACCAGCTACCTCTCTCTGTTGACAACTCTAATATCCCCCTAATTCATTTTTGTTCCTTCTCTCCAATCCATCTTCCTCACAACTACCAAACTTTGATTTCAAAACCATAAGCATTTTTATAAATTGCCCCTCCATACTCAGGCACCTGTCTTAAAGGCAAATTGATGTTTCCCATAGATGACAATCCATTTCCTGGCTCCATGCTTTTACACAAGCTATCCTACATGAATTGAATATTCCTTCTCCCTACTATTTCTTGGGATTTCAAGACATATCAAGTGCAGTCTTTAACATAAAAATAATAGCTAATATTTATATATTACTCTGTTGCAGGTACATTATGATTATTATCATATTTTATGCTTAGAGTAACCCTAGAAAGTATCATGGTATCATGAACCTTTTCAAAGGAGTATTCTGTCTTCAGAAAAGTCTTGCCGCTATCATCATGTCACCCAAAATGCATTTTTCTGAAGATAGAAACATATTCCTTTGAAAAGGCCAAGGCCAACCAATTGACTATAGACCTGACTATTATACTTCTTGGATAGTGTAAAGACAATTAAATGAATTGGGAGTTCTAGAATTAAATTAACCCATCATCAGAAGAAACTAGACTGGGGTGGGGAGAAATAAGAGATATTATGTAAGATTAGTCCACAATTCCTAGCTCCAAACTAGGCAGAACATAGTGTAGCATAGACTCCCTGGAGTAGCAGTTCTCAAACTTTTTGGTTTCAGTGATGTACTCTTAAAATTTTTCAAGGACCCTAGAGAACTTTTGCTTATTTAGGTTATAGCTGTTGATATTTACTGTATTAGAAATTAAAATTGATAAATGTTATGGTATTTATTTATTCACTAAAGATAACAATAATAAACCTTTACATGTTAACATAAATAATATATTTAATGAAAAATAATTCTTCAAAAACAAGAAAAGGATGTAGTGAGAAGAGAGACATTGTTTTACATTTGTGCAAATAAAATATCTAGATTAATAAAAAGATAGCTAGATTCTCATATCTGCTGTATTCAATCATTCAATCACAATATTTTGTTTTAAATATATGAAAAAATATGGCCTCATATAGAACTATTGTTGGAAAATGGAAAGCATTTTAATAGCCTACACAGGTAATTCTGAATATTCTTCTTTAATACTACTTCTAAACTTGAATAGTGGAAGTTTAAAAGTTACTTGCAATAAGGAATGTGAAACAATACCAACAAACTCACTGCACACTGTTACATTAAAATACACTCATTTATCTTGCAATTTCAATGGATCTTTTGCCCATGTAATATCATGTAATGGTGATTCATTGACTTATTCAGATTTCAGCACATTTGATTATAAAATATTAAAAAGTTACATTTGTTAATGTCACCATTATCACAAGAAAAAAATCTAAGCATCAGGAAGTTGTCATTCCTAGAACCAGAAATAATTTTAAAAATTCTATTTTTTGCTTGAAAGTTTGAATTTTATCATTGGCAACATATATTGGCAAGATTTCAGCAGTTCAACTTCAAGAAAATATTTACTAAATAAGTAAGTCTGGATAATCATAGTTTGTCAGTCATTTTTTCATGTAAAAATGATTTTCCATGAAAAAAAGGCTAGTTCACCTGTGGTGAAACCATCATATAAGTTCTTGACCTCAAGACAACCATTATAGTTAGATATGTACCAGCAATGCTTCAAGCATGCGTCTAATTTCCTCACATAGAAGATTTAAAAAGGCTTTTTCAAGGGTCAAGATGTCATAAAATTAATGAGTTTATTGCTTTGTCAAGTTTATTCTTGAAAGAAACTTACATTAAAAAAAACTCAATCTATCAATATTTACTATTTACCTACTATGTGCTAGGGACTATATTAAACACTGGGAATAAAAAAAAGAGGCAAAAGATATTCTCCACCATCAACGAGCTTACAATCTAATGGGGAAGTCAATATGGAAATAAATATATACAAAGCAAAATATATTTGTGATAAATACAAAATGATTAACAGAGGGAAGGCACTGGAATTAAGAAGGATGAAGAAGGCTTCCTACCTATAGAAGGTGTGAATTTAGAGCCAGAGAGAATGCCTTTGAATTAACTTGAGCAATGGAATACCTTGTTTCTGCAACAGCCAGGAGGCCAATGTCACTGGATCAAAAAAAAGATGTAGCAGAGATTAAGGTGTAAGATGACTGGAAAGGTAACAAGGGACTTGGTTACAAAGGACTTAGTATACTAAACAAAGAATTTTATATTTGTTCCTAGAGGCAATAGGAAGCCACTGTAATTTTTTGGGGGGAGGAGTAGTAATGTGACATGATTGGACCTATGCTTTAGGAAAATCACTTTAGTGGAAGTGAATGGCAGGAAAGAATACAATGACTACTGGTATCATTTGTATCACTACTTTAATTTCTGCTAAGGCTCCAGGAGTTTTTCCCACCATTGCTCTTGCATAATTAGTACAAATGTCAACCAAGTTGTTCCAAGATAAACAATAGAATTAAAAAAAAAATTATTCAACACTTTGATCATTTCCCTACCATCTGCATTTTTTATCTAGTACTCACGTAACAAATCTTTGATGACTATTTGGTGCTGATATTTGGCACTGTATTTGGTACTGAACAAATACAAGCAAAACAAATTCAGCCACATCTATAGCTTCATCCATTTGTAAGGCAAAATTGTAATTCTGCAAATAAGATATTAACTCAGTTTTCATGTTTACAGATAAATCTTTATTCTACTGGTTATTTAGCCTCTGGAAAACTCCATTTGACACTCATGAAAGAATAAGAGTAAAAAAAAATAGTGTCTTAGCATTATTATGAAAAGTTTTGACTTCATGCCTCCCCTCAAAAAAAGGTCTCTGGAATCCTCCGACCATCCTTCAAAAACTGCTGCCTTAGAATATTTCTCTCGCTCCACCATAGTAAATTAAACTGGTCCCTTAAGAAGATACCTAAGTGTTATATAAGGAGATTTGGGGCAGCTAAGTAGGCTATGTAGAAAAGAAATGCCTATTTTAAAAGTCAAACAGGATGAGTACTTCACTAACCTGGAAAAACAGTAAATGCCAATGATACCTATATATCCTGAAATTTTAAATACGTGTGCATTTGATACATCAAGAAGAGTAGAGGCAATTGTTTTAGTATGATTTCTCACCTCCCCTCTTCTATTCTCTCTATTTTTTATAGTTGAACCTATAGTATCTCACAGCTCAGGAAGAATAGTAACAGAATCCAAGAGGGAAATTATATATACATATATTTGTTGTTTCATGTTCCCACAGCTACTTTCACTGTATGTTACATCCCCCTTCTACATGCCCAACATTGTATTTGTGTACACATTTTTCTCCCCAATATCCTATATGTCTACACATTTGTTTTCTCCATCTCATGAACCTTCATACTATTCATCTCCACTTTTGTGTATCTTCCCTGACTGTGTTAAAATAAAAGTTCCTTATGAAAAATAATTATGTGATTGAATTAATTCTCATTTTGATGAAAAATGATTTGAATATATATTTGAAAATGAAATTTCTCCAATGTGATCAATGTATATTTTAATTCTGTTGGCCTAATAATTTTGTACTCCTGTTCTCAGAGAAAGATATATGAGTCTGTGATTTTGATGGGTACAATGTTCCAAGAAGCATTGATGAAACTAATAAAAGATTACAATGTCACAAGATTATATCTCAGAATATTTGTTGTTAAAAAATAAAATTGCCAAGAATTTATTAAGTACCTACTTTATTCCAGGCACTGGAGGTACAGCGAGGAAAATTTAAAAAAAAAAAGTATTTTCCCCTAAGGAACTTAGGTTTCCCTGAGAAATCTCACTAAACTGTACCTTCAACAGTTCAATCCAGTCCAGTAAACCTTATTGTATAAGTTGTCTTTCTAGGCACAGAGAAACAAAGGTCAAGAAAAGACAAGAACCTTTCAAACTTAAAAAAAAAAAGAGTTTGCCATATACTAATGGCCACACAGTGTAGAAAGAGTTGTTCCTGATTAAGGAAACAGTATGGATGACTTGGAGACTTCTACATCTTAAAGTCATTCAGAAATACAAGAAGGCAGGTTTAATGTCACACACTAAACCTGAAAACAAGGCTAGTATGTGTAGCAAATTGGGTTAATTGTATATGAACTTCTCCTACAAATTCAGTATTATTTAAAAACCTGGGGACCTGAATTTGAATTTTTGCTTGAGCATTGAAAAAGGTACAGGGAATTGAGAGCTAAACTTAGAGTCAAGAAGACCAGAGGTCAAATCTGGTCTCACACAATTAATAACTGTGATTCTGGGTTAAGTCCCTTGACCTTTGTCTACCTCAGTTTTCTTATCTGTAAAATGGAGACAATAACAACTACCTTTCAACATTGTCCAAGTATAAAACAAAATATTATTTAAAAGACACTTTGTAAAAATTAAAACACTATATAAATACTAGATGTTGTTGTTGGTGTTACAACTGCATTTTTTACCTTCTCCCTCCCTTATGCATCTCGCTCTTGGTCCTCTTCGTTATTTCATACTAGTTACCTATTTTTCAAACTTCTCTCTTCCTTCTGTTACCCTCCCTACATGAATGGTGATGTTACCATTGTGGACCGAACCACCAGATTTGGCTGACCTATCCCTGCAGTTCACATTAAAGAAGGATTTTAACCGAAACCATAACTTGATACATGACCTGGCCTCACCTTTCACTGGGCCTAAGAATAGCATAATTAATTTCAACACATACCTTTGACTCCTAAATCACTGTTGTTATCTTTAAAATATTATTACATTTTAGGATTTACAACAAATTTCTAGAGCACAGATTTATGGCTGGCAAAGAAAAAGGAAAAAAGAAAATCACCCCATAAGTATATGTAAATATTTGCTTAATTTCAAAGGAGGTTGCCTTCTTACTAAATAATGGTATAGGATTGTTGTATATTCTTTCTTCCTAAGACAAAATAACTTTGTTCATAAACAGGGTGACAGATACTAATCACCCAAAAGGGATGCCAGCACTCAGGGCAAAGAAAAGAGAAT
The DNA here is from genome assembly GCF_900497805.2 of Vombatus ursinus. NCBI lineage: Eukaryota > Metazoa > Chordata > Mammalia > Diprotodontia > Vombatidae > Vombatus > Vombatus ursinus. The sequence continues at coordinate 14,652,963 of NW_020954576.1, forward strand.
ATTCTATAGAATCAGGTCATATCAAATGCTATTATAACTACTATAAAAATTCATGTTTTCAAAAGCCATTTTTTATTCCAAAATGTTTTTCTTCCAACTAAAAAAGTTTATTTTTTTCATCTTCATCACTGGCAGCATTATAACTCATCCAAACATATTGAAGCATAAATGTTAAAGCTATTAAGTTATTCATAACTCACTTTCAGTCATAGTCATAAATTTTAATTTCCTGACTTTACCAGAAGGAAAACATTTCTATTGAAAGAACATAGTCATTTTGTGTTTTAAAACTTGTTTAATGACCCAATAGTTAAATGTGTAAATGGGCAAGCAGGCAATTTTTTCTTAAAAAGGGTAAATCATAAGCAACCTTATTAAAATCCTCCAAATCACTTAAAATAAGAAAAATGCACCAAAATAACCCATCAGAGAAAAATGACAAATGTCAGAGAGACTATGGGAAGAAACTGTGTATACTTTAGCCTAGCACTATCACTGGTTGACATTTATCAAAAAGAGGCCAAAGATAGTGGGAAAGTACACCAATGTCCAAAAAAAATACAATCGCACTTTTTATCATAAAAAAGAATTGGAAACAAAGTGGAAATCTATCAATTATGGAATGACTGAGCAAGTTTTAGTATATGGTTGTAATAGAATACTGTTTTTCCATAAAAAATTATGAAAGGAAGGAATTCAAAGAAACCTTAGAACACTCATACAGACTGAAGCAGAATAAGGTAAACAGAACCAGGAGAATTCATACAATGATCATAATAACGTAAAGGAAAATTTTGAAAGATTTCAGAACTCTGATCAATGCAAACAGAGGTACAGATTTAACATTTTTAGGCAAAGCCAATGTGTTCATTGGTTTTGCTTGATAATACATCTTTCTTATAAGGGAGAACTTCAATTTTTGGAAGGGAAGAATGGAGTTAGTGAAACAGAACAAAAGGAAGAAAAGAGCATCAATGGAACATTTCAAAAATACGCAGAAGAGAAATGAAGTTCAAAAGGAGACACAAAGGACAATTTTGTCACTACAATTTTAAAGTTAATATACATAAAAATAAAATTGTAATCTTATCTATACTTCTTTTATATTTCTTTTTTAATTAAAAGATTTATGTGTGTTTAATTTATTAAGTTTATAATAAAAAGAAAGAGAATGGTTTGTTATTTTACTTCCTCTCAAGCACTCAGTACCATTCAAGCTAAACAACACAGGCCCTTGTCCTTATAATTTTGCATAAGTATTCACTTAATTATTACATAGCTGGATAGATGCACCAGGGGAGGCGGGGGGAGACAGAGAGCAGAGACAAAGACTGAGTTATAGAGTCAGAGAGAGAGAGAGAGAATATTTCTTGTATATGCTGAAGGGTGGGACTTGGAAGCCAAGACACCTTTCTCTGCCAAAAAGATTAATATTATCAGATGTTTATAAAATATTTCACTTTAATACATTTTTATTTAAGTATGGGATGATATTTGTAAAGCATTTAACACAGTGTCTGCCACATGGCAGGTGTTTAGTAAATGTGTGCCCCCTTCACTCCCTCTCTCTGTGAGAGACACTGAGGTTACAAAGACTAAAAATTTCTCAGGCCTCAAGGGCCTAGCATAATAAAAGTAGCTGACATTTCCATATTACTTATATTATTTAGCCCCCCAAGAATCCTATGAGATAGGTACTACTTTTCCCACTGCACATGTGAGGAAACAGCCTCAAAGACTTTAAGAGACTTCAGATGTTCGAACAATTAGCTAATGAGTTTCAAAAATAAGATTTAAAAGCTGATCTTTTTGACAGTCAGAACATTATCTATTTTACCATGTTGCCTCTTTCTTGCTTTTGTTCTATGGCAGAGGCCACATGATTGTTGATTTAAAGTTGGAAGGGACCTTATAAGTTATCTAATTTAGCCCCTTCCTTTTACATAGGAGGAAACAGTGTCCCAGAGAAGTTAAGTAATGTGCCCAGATTTTTATAAATAGAAGCAGCAGAGTCAAGATTCAAACCCACAAACACCAATCCCAAATCTATAGCTCTAATGCACACATAAAATTATAATTCAAGGTATTCTAGAGACAAGCAGCTAGGTTGCACAATGGATAGAGTGTCAGCCAGGAGTCAGGAAGACATAAGTTCAAATCCAGCCTCAGGTATTTACTAGCTGTGTGACTACGGGGAAGTTATTTAATCCTGTTTGCATCAGTTTTCTCATCTGCAAAATGAGCTAGAGAAGGAAATGGCAAACCCCTCCATTATCTTTGCCACAAAAACCCCAAACAGGGTCACAAAGAGTTCAACACTACTAAAATGACTGAACAACAGCAATTATTAATATACCAAGAACAATGAGACAATCAGAAAAAGTTTCACAGAAATTAACTCTGAGCTATTCCCTGAATGAAGACAATATTCTGAGAGACTGAAATCAGAGTGCTTTCCATGAATAAGAAATATTTTTAAACTTTATAATGGGTAATAAAAATACAAACAGATAACTTAGCATTAAATAAATGAAATCTAGTTTCATGTTTTATGTTTTATTGTTAACTGTTGGAAGCAGATATAATTTTGATTAGAATTAGATCAGAAAACTGTCACAGCAGGTCTAAATCAATTGAGAGCAATACGTTTTAGAACTTATTTTATCCAAAGAAAAATTGAACTGTATAAACACAATCACTACCTGATCTTGAAAGTATTCTTATGAGGTAAAACAAAGCTATGCCTTTATTTTCCAAATGCAATTAGTCATGGGCAATAAAACCCGATGAACTTGAGAAACACAATTCTATACTCAACCCATTTTTCACTGATCTCCTTATTGTGTCCCTCACAGTAGACCCAAAGGAGTAAGTCATTTGGCTGATTCTTCAGTCTTCAGTTTGTAAGAAAACAGAAAAGGACAACAAAAAGCAAATGAGTCCATTTGATTCCATTAAAAAGCAACCTTTCCACTAAAGATCTACTCTGATGGTTCACTGTGGTGTAAAGTTGACCGTGGCTCTTTAAATGTTATTTCAACAGAACACAAACTCTGCCAAACCAGAAAGTCTTTGAACATGAGTCTTATTACCACATGCCCATTATTGAAAGATTAACCAACCTAAATTCAAAAAAGATTCACTTCCAAATTGCCAATAGGATGATGAATGCTTTCCCCACAGAAAATTTCAAAGATGGTCTTCAGAATCTTAAATAAATTGATATATGTATTGGAAAAGAGACTGTAAATCATTTTAGTATTTTAAAAATTATGATACTATTCATTTATTTAACAAATGTTTAATGAGTAAGTACTATATTCAAAGCACTGTGGCTGAGACTAAGCATTTTGATAGATGCATCAACCCCTTAAGTACTTTTTTCAATTTATAGACACTAATTTTCTCTACCTTTTCTTCCCACATCCACCAGAAAATAAAATTATCATAGCAAAACAAATTCCACATTGGAGATGTGTGGCTCATTTTGCATATTTAATCCATCACATCTCTGTCAAGAGATGGATAACATTCATCATTAGTAGTCCTGAAACGTAACTAATACCAATGCTATTGACCCTCTTAGTAGAAAAGGTAGAAAAGATTGCTTGCTTTTTGTCAGAAAGTTTCAGGAGTACATGAAAATGACACACATTTGAAAATATATGTTGACTCAAATATTTGTACTTTCAATTCTCTCTCTCTCTCTTTTTTTTTTGGCTAGGCAATGGGGTTAAGTGACTTGCTAAGGGTCACACAGCTACTAAGTGTTATGTGTCTGAGGCCGAATTTGAACTCAGATCCTCCTGAATCCAGGGCTAGTGCTCTATCCACTGTGCTACCTAGCTGCCCCCTGTACTTTCAATTCTCAAGAAGGATAACATGATATTATAGAAGGAACTCAAGACAAGTAATAGAAACATTTTAATTGTAGTCTTAGCTTCATTATTAATTAGTTATATGACTACTGTTGTGTCAATTCTTTTGTATGATTCAGCTTCCTCATCTCTAAAATGATATTGCCAATGCCACCCCCTTTATAGGCTAATATGGACTTAAGTTTAAATCACCTCTGAATTTAATTTTAGTCTAGCTGTGTGTGTGTGTGTGAGTGTGTGTGTGTGTGTGTGTGTGAGAGAGAGAGAGAGAGAGAGAGAGAGAGAGAGAGAGAGAGAGAGAGAGAGAGAGAGAGAGAAAGAATGAGAATAGGTTAGGCCTCCAAGGACACCAGACACAGTGAAGATGATGTGTGAGTTGTCTTCTAGTTTTGATACTCTGGCAATCTCCCAAAGCACATAATAGTCCTATCAGATTTTGTGAAGGCAACAATTGATTTGGGCACATATTTTATTTCTTGACCAGACCTGCAGTTTCATTATTGTAGAAAGCTTCTTCTACCATTTTGGATTGGCACCTGCTCTGCAATTTATAGTCTTTATTTTTATTAAAATCTCTATGTGATATCATATGTGAAATGAAGGAGATGAAGTGAATGATCTCTAAAGTTCCTTCCAGTTTCTAAATGTATGATCCCAAGATCCTATGAGAATCAATTTGGGCTAATACATCAGTTAAATACTCAAGATCTTGAGTCTAGTACAACTTTGTATCCTTGGACATAATAGTGGAGTATAAAAACAACATTTCTCTTCACTGGTAAATCACTTAGTATCTCTTTGCAGATAGCAAGCTAGTACGTAAAGCAGGCCTGTGGAATGACAGTTTAATTATCAAGACCAAAGAACTTTTCTTCTGTAATTGTCCTTCTGACAAGTCTTGAACCATTTTCCTTGGTTGCTGATAACCATGGGAGGTGTATTTCTTCCCAACCCAGGAAGAGAGAAAACTAATGTGAGATCAGGACTGGAGGATAAGTTTTTTGTTTGTTTCTTTGGGGTTTTTTTTTGTTTGTTTGTTTTTGTTACGTCTACAAGTGAGAGAGTGTGGAGAGGAGAGGACAGGAGAAGAGAAGACTGTGGTACAAATCTGTGTCCTCCATTTTTTTTTAATGATTTATTTATTTACTTTTAGTTTTCAACATTCACTTCCATAAGATCTTGAGTTCCAAATTTTTTTCCCATCTCTGCCCTCCCCCTACTCCATAATGGCATGCATTCTGAATGGTACCTCTTCCCCTGATTTCCCATACCTTTTTATCACACCCCCCCCCCTTCTCTAATCCCCTCCCCCTTCTATTTTCTTGTAGGGCAGGATAGATTTCTATACCCCATTGCCTGTATATCTCGTTTCACAGTGGCATGTAAAAACAATTTTGAACATTTGTTTTTAAAACTTTGGGTTCCAAACCCTCTCCCTTCCTCCCTGCCCACCCACCCTCATTGAGAAGGCAAGCAATTCGATACAGGTTATACATGTATAGCCAAGCAAAACACTTCCATAATAGCCACATTGTAAAAAATGAACTACATTTCCGTTCATCCTATCCCACCCCCCATATATTCTGTTCTCTCCTTTGACCCTGTCCCAGCTCAAATGTTTTTGCTTCTGATTACCCCTTCCCTCAATCTACCCTCCCTTCTATTATCTCCCCTCTCTTATCCCCTTCCCCCATATTTTTCTGTGGGGTAAGATAGATTTCCATACCCAATTGAGTGTGTTTGTTATTCCCTCCTTAATCCAAATCCAATGAAAGTAAGAGTCATTCATTCCCTCTCAACTCTCCCCTTCCTCCACAGTGAAAGTTTTTTCTTCCCTCTTGTATGTGAGAAAATTTACCCCATTCTACCTCTCTCTTTCTCCTCCCTCTATAATCCTCTCTCACCCCTTAATTTTATTTTTTAGATTTCATCCCTTCATATTCAACTCACCCCGTGCCCTCTGTCTATATATATATTCCCTCTTACCACCCTAATACTATATCATCTTTCCTTGTAGGAATGTAAACATTTCCACTTTAATAAGTCTCTTATGATTTCTCTTTCCTATTTACCTTTTTATGCTTCTCTTGAGTCTTGTATTTGAAAGTCAAATTTTCAATTCAGCTCTGGTTTTTTCATCAAGAATGCTTGAAAGTCCTCTATTTCACTGAATATCCTTTTTTTTCCTGAAGGATTATGCTCAGTTTTGCTGGGTAGGTGATTCTTGGTTGTAATTCCAGTTCCTTTGACCTCCAGAATATCATATTCCAAGCCCTCCAATCCCTTAATGTAGAAGCTGCTAAATCTCATATTATCCTGATTGTGTTTCCACAATACTTGAACTGTTTCTTTTTGACTGCTTGCAATATTTTCTCTTTGACATGGGAACTCTGGAATTTGGTTATAATATTCCTCAAAGTTTTCCTTTGAGGATCTCTTTCAGGAGGTAATCAGTGGATTATTTTGATTTCAATTTTATCCATCAGTTCTAGAATGTCAGGGCAGTTTTCCTTGAAAATTTCTTGAAAGATGATATCTAGGCTCTTTTTGTGATCATGGCTTTCATATAGTCCAATAATTTTTTAAATTGTCTCTCCTGGATCTATTTTCTGGGTCAGTTGTTTCTCTAATGAGATATTTCACAGTCTTCTATTTTTTTCATTATTTTGGTTTCCTTTTATAATTTCTTGATTTCTCATAAAGTCATTTGCTTCCATTCACTCCATTCTAATTTTTAAGGACTTATTTTCTTCAGTGAGCTTTTGGACTTCATTTTCCATTTGGCCAATTCTGTTCCTTAAGGCATTCTTCTCCTCATTGGTTTTTTGGACCTCTTTTGCAATTTGGATTAGGCTATTTTTCAAAGTGTTATTTTCTTCAGTATTTTTTTTGATCTTCTTTAGCAAGCTGTTGATTTGTTTTTCATGATTTTCTTGCATCACTCTCATTTCTCTTCCTAGTTTTTCCTCTACATCCCTTACTTGCTTCTCAAAATTCTTTTTGAGCTCTTCCATGGCTTGGGAATGATTCATATTTTTCTTGGAGGCTTTGGATGTAGGAACTTTGAATTTGTTGTCTTCTTCTGTTTGTATGTTTTGATCTTCTTTGTCACCAAAGTAAGATTCTATGGCCTGACTTTTTTGTGTTCTGTGCTCATGTTCCCAGACAATTACTTGACTATTAAACTCTTTGTTAAGGTAGGTGTCTGCTTCCAGTGTGCAGAATATACTGTCCCAAGCTTCATGGGTTTTGTGCAGCTGTTTTGAGAGATACTTCTAGGAACCTATAAATTTTCAGTTCTTCCAAGGTGGCACAATCAAAGGCGAGGTGTTAATTCCTTTTCTGGCCTGTGCTCTGGTCTATGAGTGACCACAAGCAGCCTTTTCTGCCTTGGAACTGTGAGGATGATTCCCTCTCCACCACCTACACATGTTCCACCACCTCAGTGATCCTCCTTGCTCTAGGACCAGCCAACCTGGGGCTGTGCCAGGACTGGATCCAGACCTAGCTCCTCTCTCCCATGGTCTGACAGACCTTTCCTACTGACATTCCAAGTTGTCTTTGGTGCTTATGGGTTGAGGAGCCTAGAAGCCACCACAACTGCCCATGATTCAGTCCCCTGAAACCTGCTCCAGGTTTGCTGAGGCCCCATCTTTACCTGCCTGGCCCATACTGAACTGTGCTCCTCTCCTAGGCTGGCACAATAGATCTTTCCCATCAACCATCCCTGTTGTCTTGGGCTGGAAATCTGTTTCACTCTGTCTTCTTGTGGGTTCTGCTGCTCTAGAATTTATTTAGAGTCATTTTTACAGGTATTTGGAATGGGAGACAGCTCAAGCAAGTCACTGCTTTTACTACACCATCTTGGCTCCATCCACTGTCCTCCTTTATTGATTCCTATTCTCCTCTCTTCTGCAAGTCAAGTACTGTCACTTCTACATAGTGTATGCTCCAGCCATACAGGAAAACATTATTGAAGTTTTAAAAAAATAATGTTTCTTGACTCTCTCACTTATCTTTTTTTTTAAACTGTAATTCTTGGTTTATTGGTAAAGTGAGTTTTCTTATCCAGGAATTATGTCATCCATCATTAATCCATCATTATGTCAATGAAATCACAGGTCCAAGCCTGATCCCTATACCTATCCCAATTGCATTTATTTCACACCACCACTATCACTACACTCAATCAACTATAAATTCCATGATGGCAAGGACCACATTTGAATGAACCATCACACTGCACATGTAGAACATGAAGGTGCTTAATTGAAGTTGAAGTTGATCCTATGTTCTCATCACAGGACTGTAAATTAGAACTGCATTTTTTAATTCAAAGAAGTATGAGCTAGTCAAAATCAAGTACAGATCTAGAAGGTAAGTCAAGATGGATTTAGACACAGGGCTTAATACTTGAATAGCTAAAGTTTAACTGGAGTCAAAGAGCTTTAACCTAAATGTCATCAGGAGTGTTTATGTTACACATTTCATATTATTCTTGCCCAAGTTATTCATGGAAAATATCATAATCCCTTAGTTAAGCACAGAGTTGAAGTCAACACACATAAATCAGTAAGGGCATTTTCAAGATAGAAAAATGACCCAAACATATGGTTTGTGTTGGCAAGAGACTATTAAGCTTCATAAAAATGAGCAAGCAGTATGTTCAGCTTTTGCCAAGGACATTGGGGGTAATTAGTCTCATCCAACCTCCAAATTTGGGCACACCATACACACACACACACGCACAATCTGTGTTTCCTTTTAGCGCGGGAGTCAGATAATGCATACATTTAGGTACCCTTGGTTTAGCCAAAGTGCTATCTTTACTCCTGCCCTTGATCTATGCTTTGAAGGGTTTTGGGCACAACAATTGGTTCAGTGTGTTAAAAAAAAAAAACAAAAAACCAATGTGGGATTGGCCTGGCTCATGGATAGCTTTGTATATTTATCATACATAGCACACATGTGAAGAGGAACATTTTACATGGATCTGTAGATGGCCAGATAACAGATATCTCATGGAATTACTAGATCTCTTTAAGACTGTGCTCAAATATGACATCCTTCATGAGATCGAATTGTTAGTGCCCTCCCCATGAATTTTGCTTTGTGTGTGTTTTGTGTTGAATTATCTGTGTATATAATGCCCTATCCCTGACACCCACACTCAGTAGAAAGTAAGCTCCTTGAATGCAAGAAGTTTTTCATTTTATTTCTTTGTATTCCTAATGTCTAGTACAGTGACTGGCACATAGTAGGTGCTTAATAAATACTTCAACTGAATTGAACTGAACACAATGGGGAATGAGAGTACTGGCATTACAAAATCTCTTATAAAGATCAGGAAAGAAAAATGCTGACAGAAGTTTGAAATATAGATATCCATACACACACACATACTTCAGTATTTAACCAATAAACAAAAGTGCCTAATACATATGTCTCTTTACTTGAAGTTTTTAAACAAATATGTGACCTTACAGTTATAATATATAAGATGAATATGTAATTAGAATTCATGACTGATAGTCACTCAGTTGAGCTATGATCCCACCCCTCTTCCCCCAACTAAGCTATATGTTTTCACTGATGGCTCAAAGTTTCTGGTGGACAGTAAGAACACTGGATGAAAGAGAACCAACTTTGTTGAAGATTTTCTTTTTTTAATGTGTATCTGATCAACATAAAAAGGCAGCAAAATTATATTTTTATTGGTAATGCAATCATGTGTGGAAAGATAGAACTGTAAAAGGGGCATATATCAAATACAACCTACATATCTGATAGTGACACAAAGCCATAACTTTGATCAAAGGAACAATTTATTTATGATTTTCAATTACTGAAATATTTATCTGATTTTTTTCCACTTTACCTGAAAACAATGGCAATTCATTAATGTCAGTTAATTAGGAAGATAAGAACAATTGTCAACTTCTATTAGGGTTTGTGGTAAAGGTAATTTTCCTACTTTTCTTAAGTTGCATTTCCATATGCTGGATCTGTATTTCTTTCCTCTTAGGACCAGTGTCATAATCAATTTAACTGCTGGCTAAGGTAAGAATAATCTGTGGCCATGCCACAGAAAAAAACCATTGTCTATGTGAAAATTAACCCCCATCAATCTGATGTACTGTCAATAGTGTTCTGTTCTAGTACAGTGATTTATTTGTGTAAAAAAAAAAACAAACTCTTAGCATAGAGCCTGGCAGAAGGCAAGTGCTATATGCATGTTTATTCCTTTCCACTTCCATAGTCAACTGAATTGACTAATTAAAATTTTCACCATCAAATGATTAAACTATTTCCTCTCACTCAGATTTTCCTAGTTTGATGTTCTGGATATAAGAGATATTTCTGTCTAATAACTTTCGATCTCCAAATTGAATAAAGGAAAGAATTATGTCTTTACTGATTTATCGCCTCATTTATCTACTATATCTTAATGTAAGGAGAAAGCAAAAAATTTTTTTTATTCTGAAAACTCAGTTGATATGGTCACTTAATCATATTTCAGTCTTTCTTAATACTAAAACTGCTAGTTAGCATTTATCAATTAATATTAAAAATATACAACTACATAACCACATTAAAGATCTCTGGTTTTAACCAGTTGGAAAATACAAGGTGTGAAAGAATCCTGTTGTATTACCACTAATAAGCCATCTATGATTTGGTAGATAATACCTATGCAGTTGCATGAAACACAGAAGTCAAGTAATTTGCCCTGTTCATATACTGATGATGTGTTAAACCCTGGCTTTCCTAATTCAAAGTCCAACACTTTAGTCAATGTGCCACATTGTCTTTAAATATTTAAATATTCAATGAAATGTTACTTGAGTTGAATATAACTTTAAATCAGAATAATAGTATTCTTAAAACTGACATTTTAAAATATCCAAAATGTGATACCATAAGTGCCCCTCCCTTCTATCATATTACAGCAACTAAGGCCTAGTTAGGAGCAGCAGAGAACTATAAAGGGAAGTATTTACCATTTTAAAGATTGAAGATTTTTCTCCTCCACTAATTTCCAGAGAGATTAATTACCATCCTGGGAACAGAACAGAAAATCATTTAGGTTGGAGATCCAATCCATTTCTTGAGTACTAGGAAATTCAGGAAATTTTGAGGGAGAAAAGGTAGTCTGATGATCTCTAATCCAAGAAAAACACTTAAGAAAGGGAACTCAGAATGCCAATTAAAAGTAATGAAAAATGAAGTAGAGAAAACGTTCAAGGTGAAGCACAGTCAGAAAGAAAGAATACTAATACGTCTTTTTGACCTCATTTTATAAAGTTTTTTCAGTTTTGCTTGGCTCTTGGGGTCACATCTATTAGGATGCTTCAGAAGCATTTGATGATCATGTCTAATACTTGATTGGACATCATTTTTTGCTTTCTAATTACTTATTTAGATGACTGTCATTCAAAATTTACAAAGCATCATCTTCAATGTTAATTAACTGTTACCTACCTGCAGGTGGGAAGCATTAACCAATTCCTTATGAATTTGGCATCCTTTGGTATTATTCACCCATTTTCTGAATGGCATGCTACTCCTTACAAGGCAAAAGGAGGAGAAAAAAATTTTTTTTTCTTTAGGAAGGAACATGTAACCTTTAAATGTTGAACCAAATAGATGAATAAAAGATATACTTAAAAGGAGGCAGAAGTTATTGGAAATGTAGAAGTTCTAAAACTCTTAAAGAGTCATATGTCAGGAGATTAGCATTCTATAAGACTTTGAAGAGGGAAATAAGATGCCTGAAAGGTTTATAGTATCAAAGGGAAAATATTTTCTTTGCCTCCAGATACAGATAGCATCCTCTACCACTCCATAGGAGAATTTGAGAGTAAATGAATAAATGAAAAAGCATTACTAAGTATCTAATATGTGCACTGTTAGATAATAAAAATATAAATGCTAAAGCAATGAGGAGCTTATATTCTAATAATTAGTTTACATTCTGATAACTTCATTCTTACTTCTAGTAGGGGGAAACAGCACACATAAGAGAGTGGTGACCAGAGAAGGGAGTCTTGGTTTGAAGAGTCACAAGGATTGTGAGTAGATTTCCATTCCTTTTCTAGAAGTAATGGTAATATTCTTTTCATTATTGTCCTCAGAACAAGAGGGAAAAAGTATGAGTATGGGAGGGGGAGATTGTGTGCAGAAGGCACAGTAAGCAAGATGCCTGGGATATTGTTTAGATGAATTTGAACTCACTCATTCACCAATAAGGACAACTCAGCCCACAAGGGACAAAAGTAGGAGGGAAAAATGAAGGAGAATGGAAAGAGGGAGAGAGGAAGAGGCAGAAACAGACAGACGGATACTAGGGAGAGTGGGACAATGAAGTAGGAAGGCTATTTCAATATAATGGATTTTCTTACTAGCCTTTATATAGTGTAGTTTGGATAAATTAGAAAGTATGACACTTGGTGGGAGCTTATCACATGATTTGATTTAGAGGGGTACTTTAATGTCTACCTCACTTTCCCCAATTGCTTGTATGTATATTTGCCCAATAATTATTCCCAAGACCCAGGTATTACAAAATCCCTGCATATAAATCTGATTAGGATATAATAGCCATGTTAGTCAGCATTTCACTTTATTGTAATATGCTTTAAGACAGTCTCTAGGGATATATTGAACCAAAAGCATACATTTCCAGTAATTGCTCCTCTGAGAGAAGCTTATTAGGATTGAGTGGACCTGGTACATGGTTTAAGAATAAGTAGGCCAGAATCACAGTTTTATTTTGGAATCCACTTTAAAATTCCAATTACATATTAAATTTATGGCTTAATTCTACATGGAATAGAGGAGAGGGCAAGAGGGAAAGGGCAGAGTAGGTTCATATTCAAAGTCTACACTACTTTTTTTTATCTTGTTAAATTTATTTATATTTATGTATCTACATAGATATATACCACTGCACATAGCAGACAACAGTTTCTTGTATAGTCCCTTTATCCTATTCTTCATGTTTTTAGTGGATATGCAATAGGGACCCATTTCATGTCACCCCAGGAATCAGGAATATCCTATTATTCTTTCCTTTACCATCTCCATTGTTCAGTCTTCATTTTTTTCTTTTTTTCTTTTTATTAATTTATTTTGATTTATCAATAATCACTTCCATATGCTTATGAGTTTAAAATTTTTCTCCCCCTTCTTCCCCACCACCCTCCCCAAGACAGTGCACAATCTGATATAGGCTATACATTTACATTCATATTAAATATATTTTCACATTCGTGATGTTGTAAGTAGAAATTAAAACCAACAGGAGGAACCATCAGAAAGAGGAAACAAAACTCAACAAAAGAGAAAAAAAATAACAATTCGGCTTCCATAGTTCTTTCTTTGGGTGTGGATAGCATTTTCCATCACAAGGCCTCTGGAGATGTCTTAGATCCTTGTATTGCCAGGAAAGGTTAAGTTTGTCAATATTAGTCATCACACAACATGGACAAAGCCTACACTACTTAAAAATTCAGAATAAGAGCACCAACTTAGGATTTCAAGTTGAGATGATGAAAGCTTAGGGTTGTTTGATGCCATCTGATAAAACAGAGAAGCAACGGTTTTAACAATGTCAAACCTAGATGATATGAAATTATTCAAACCTGTAAGTAACCCATTTTCATGTGGGAAGTAGGGATTAATTATATTTCTTTACAATTTTCAAAATAATTTTACAAACACTTAAACCTCTAATCCTGTGAAACTGGGATTATTATTCCTATTTCGGGGATTAGGACTCAGCATACTACCAGAAATCCCATAGAAAATAGTAAGTCTGGAATTGGAACCCAGCTCTTTTTCCCAATCCAGTATTGTTTGCAGTAAATAATGTTGCCTTTTGACTAAGGATGGTTGTAATTTTCTGTCTTCAATTCCAATACTTTTTCCCCTAAAAATTTATGGTGGTTGAGTTTCAGGAACCATTGGTTCTCAGGCTAGTTACACAACCAAATGTCCTAGTCAATCCTGGAATCCTTCTTCAGTTTATGTTTGTGTGGCTTTTTCCTGCTATGTCCAGAGAGTGAAGATCTCAGTTAAGCAATGGCACAGATGCCATGAATTGAACCAGGAATGGTTGGAAGGTATTTCTCCCTCTCTTCTTTTAGACAGTTGTTGGGGTTATTAGATTTGTTCTAATTTATGTTATCCTCTGTCTTATGTACCCCCAGTGATCCCCACATGGATGTGGAGTTGGAACCATGGCAATCTTGGAGCCAAGATTCTAGGTGGGATATTCTAGGTGGGCTAGCCAACTTGACAAGGAAGTTCTAAGAAGCTAGAGTGCTTTAAGAATTGGGCCCAAAGAGGATTTTGGACATGGATCTGGGACTGTGCTCTATGGGAACTGAGCTAAGGTATTTATATATTTGTATACCTTGGATGTAATTTTTTTTTTTGCAAAAGCTAATCCAACTCTCAATGTTTAAATGGAAGCGGGGTACAGTGGACACCCCCAAACTCTTTACTTGAGAGAAAACCACAAGCCAGTTGCAACGGTGTAATCTAGTAAATTTTTCATTTGTTAGTTGGTTGGTTATTTAATCCTTTCATGTCACTGAATTACATTTGTAAGTATTGATATACTGACACATTCTGTATTACTGAGTTATAAGCACTGATAGTAAGCTTGTTGTGAGAAATCTAGCATCACTAGTTTGCTATTGTCCAGTAGAAATGTTCATATTGTTATTTAACATTCAAATCAAACTAGCTTGCTTGCCTATGGGAACTTGACTAAGCTGTTTGTGTATTTGCTTTACAACTTTGAAATAACTAGTTCTTTGTAAAAGCTTTAAAAAATGGTATACAGGTTCACATTCTTACCATGCAGGAAAGGAACCATATACACATTTCTGGCAATAAAAGGATAGAAACATAGTGAGGTTCCATTAATTGAGAGATACCTGAACAAACTTTTCTATGGATGTAATAGAATATTACTGTACCAATGGAAACAATGAATATGAAGAGTTCAGAGAAATGAGGGGGGGGGGTAGGGTAAGTATGAAGTAAGCAGGACTGGGCAAACAGTTTATGCAATGACTACAATATTAAAAGTCAAACAACAAAGAAGGAGATCAGAACTCAGTTCAATACACTGATCAATCTTTGCTTCACAGGACTAAGACAACAAACTTCCCACCCTGAAGTAGGGAAGTGGTAGGCTCTAAGTGTAGAATGAGACATGTTTATTTGTTTTGTTAAATATAATTTTTGATGTTTTTGAAAGGCAAGGATCTTTTAGAAGAATGTCATTGACAAAGTGACAGCAATAAAAAAAATGCTTATTAAAAAATTATTCCCACTAGTAAAACTCTGAATTACTTGAATGAAAAGGTACTAGCCACAAAATGTTCAACATTCATACTGTACTTTTCTCATGAAATTCTCTTAGGGAAAGGAAAATATACATATGCTTTGTGATCATTTGGCTGATTTTTTTTTTAATGTGCACATACTGCAAGCTGTCCTTTGGAATAGTCGGCTGAATCTTGGCCCATTGCCAAGTTGAACAACAGATTAGCTTTATCAAGGTTTGTGAAGATAAAGGTTCTGGACTGATTCATGTGACGAAGGTTATAATCACATGGTCAATGTTGAAAGTATTTTCAAAGAAACATATAATATCTCATTCATGAGGAGACAATTGTAGGTAACTGTTGCAAGCTTCAGAGGCTAGAAAAAAAAAGTTGGCAACATGACATGGATATGGTCACCAAAATCAACTTTACATTTGTGAATCATGATTTTATAAGAAAAAAAACACAACCAAGGGACAGGGGGGAAAAAAAGCTTTCTCCCCATTCATTCTCCCACCTCCCCACACCCCTCCTTGGGACATGATAATGAAGCCCTATTAAGATAGAATTGACTCCTCTTTCTATGCTGGTGACCTAGGAACATTCAGATAGAATATCAGAATTGGATTTCTAAGACCTTCTTGCATTCCTTCACATTGGTTTTTAAATTCAGTGAGAAGTGTTTTCCTTCAAAGTGTTCATTATAGTAGTGTTTCTCAAAATGGGAGGTCAGGATGTTGGAAGAGGAGGTCAGTCAAGGTTCCAGAGGAAAGGGAAATTGGTGGCAGCATCAAATTATGGATTACATGAATGGTATAAGACAGCATTCACAACTTTCTGGGTTTCTGTTCTTGTCCTAATATCCCATGCTTTTATTGATTCAATGGCCTCAGAACTAGGGCTTAGCTGTTAGCAGGCACAAGGCTCACAAAATGAGCCAGGAGGCTATCATTCTAAATTATTATTATTATTATCATTATTATTATTAGTGGATCTCAGGACTCAGAATGAAAACACTGGAGAATTACACATTTACAGCCTTGTTATTCCAAAAAGTTCTTGGGCCACATATGAAATGCTTTGTTTCTCAAAACCTGAACCAATGAATTTTGACTCAAATTCTCAAAAGGACCTGTGGTGGCAAGGCTACAGATATTTACTCCATTGATCCAGATTACAACCCATTCCTGCCTGACCAGGTCCTCCCAAAAAAATCATCAAATGCGTTTCGACATGTCCTCCAAAATCTTTTACCTTTAGAAGTTTACACATGAAAGGAAATGAAAGAGAAGTTTAAGCTCTTTGATTCTAGTTTCTTTTCATACTAATGATGGAGGCTGGCCTCCCTTTCCAATGTCTTCTTCCTGGTAGACTGCAGCCGTGTTAATATGCTGTCTGTCAATTACTACAGCTACCAATAAATTACCATCTGTTCTATCTCCTTTAGAACCCTTTGAAGAAAAATATAACCAGTACAGAAACCTTGTTTCATTGAGAGTGAATAGAACACAAATAAATAAATAAATAAATGAAACAAAAAACACATTATTCTTACTTGATCACAAAACAAATTAACTCAACAAATACTGATTAAATGTCTATTCTGTACAAGGAACTTCATTAGATGTTGTCACGCTCTGCTTAATTGCATAAAATGTAAAAATACAGATTTATAGGTTTAGAATTGGAGGAGATGTTAGAGAACATCTCACCCAACTGCCTCCTGTTATAAATGAACAGACTGAGGCTCTGTGAAGTTATTTGTCTGTGGTAACAAAGCTAGTTAGTGTCAAATATGTTTTGGAACCTAGGTCTTCCTGATTTCTAACTCCTGCACTTTAACCACTACAAAATGCTACCTCTTATAGATATTTCTACATCTCTACTTATTGATATCCTTCTCATTGTCTGTGGACCAGGAGAACTACCACATGGTCTTTCCTTCATTTTATCTCATAGCACATTCTTTGAATTTTATTCATGTATCTTATTTTAACTAGCATTATATTTATCTGGCTGCATTTCATATCAACACTTCATCCATATCTTTCCATCACCTCAACCTCTGCCTAAGCTGCTTAAAATGAATGAAGTAGCCATGTCTTCTTTCACATTGGCACTGCACATAGTAGGTGCCTTACTAAAGATGACTGAATGAATACACACATGTTAATGCCAACATCATGTGACATGTTATTTTTTATATCATTTAAGACAAAGTTTCAAATTGTCCTGTGAAAAGTATTTTTCCCTAAACTAAAAAAAAATTTACAAAAATATAAAATTTATTTCATAAACAATTCTTTTTTGTTCTTTATACATTGAAATATTTGTGTTGATAATTGTGCTCATACTAAAAAAACAGAGAAGAAAATGATTTTAAAAGTCATTTCAAAGGAGGAAAGGTAAGTAAAACTATTGACCTCTCTCTATTCCATCTCATTTTCACTTTACCATTGGTTGACCTTATTCCTGAGTTCAATTTACATATCAGAAATCACCTTAAATGTATACTCTGCCATTGGTAATATTTTATTTATAACTAAATCTCTCTTGTCTGGTATTCAGCTTGACATAGATAGCTGACCTGATCAAAACTTACAGGGAGAGGAGGAGGAGGAAGAATTCATCTTTTATGCAATAGTGTCCACATTTATCAAATTATTTTCTGCCCTAGCTACAAGTGACAAAAATGATGGTAGAAGACAATTGGAGGATATTATTGTATAGGGACATGAGAGAATTTACTTCCATAAAAATTTCCTCCAGTTACTCCTTAAATCCAGACGTTCAAATATGAGTTCCAAACTGTGCTGCCCTACCTTCTTTCATTTTCCTATATTCTCCTGCCTTATCTCCTCACTGTTTCTTCAACACACCTTTCATATTCCAACATCAACATGGGTAGGACATTGAATTTTTCCTGCATTGATCAACAACATCCTTTCCATCCTTCCTTCAATGCTTACCACATTCTTGAAGTCTTCCTTAATTACTCTTACCTCAATCTCTTAAAAAAGGGATAAATATCTATATTTATATATATATAATATATATTTCTAGTTATAGAGATATAATGGGGAAATATAGATTAAATGATATAAAACATGCAAGTATTTTTTAAACCTTAAAGTATTGGATATTATTATTATTATTATTATTATTATTATTATTATTATTATCATAGATGTATATTAAGAGGTAGCATGCTATAGCAGATAGAATTCTGGCCTGCGAAAAAGGAAAACATGGGTGCATATCATGCCATTCCAACTCAGTCCCCAAAGCATTCTCTAAAACTTTAAATTAATGACAAATTACTCATCTACTTCTGTGAAGTTTCTATAATTAAGAGTTCCTTATACCAGGAAAATCACAGTTCTAGATTTAAAAAAAAATGCTTCTATGTAAATTATTTGCACTCATGTCTGTCTCTGACATAAATTGTATTGTAAAGCCTTTGAAGGCAATTTCCATGATAGGTATTTATATCCATATCTCCTTACATCTGCATATGTGAGACAGTTACAATCTCTTGGTGCTTTTTTCTTGGGAAACTTGGGACTGGATCCAAAGCTGTCTTCCTCATGCCTACAGGAAGTGTAACTGCATTAATTATCCAAAAATGAATTATGGTTCCTAAATTGACCATGAGGTGGTACCATGCTTGATCTACCTTTTTCTATCACTTTCATGATTTTGGTGCAGCACAAAGCAATTTGAATTAACTCCCACTGACACACTTCAAAATAAATCTAGGGTGTGAAATGGAATATTGAAATATGAATATAAGCCTATGTTTGATGGAAAGGAATAAGGCATGGGTCTGTCCATACTCCATGTCAAGATTATGCACTAGAGATATGAGAAAATGCAGAAGACAGAGAAATAATTCAGTCCTTCTCCCTCCCACATCCTAGCTTGCTCACCCAATAGAATTCATGTTAGATGAAAGTCTCAACAACTTGAGATCTTTTCTCCTATAATCTCTGAGTACCTGTTGCTCTACTAAAATCAGGATCTCTCTCAGAGTCCTTGCTACCAATCTCCTCTCACTCTAGGGCTTTAGGGACATTGTAACTACAGACCTGGCCATACCCTTTTCTATCATGAAAACTTAGAAGATCAAGTCCAGGAAAACAGCTATTTGCCTGCATTGCTCCCAAAGTAGCCAGGAAGTCTGAAGCAAAGAGCAATAACAGAAATAGATGGAGCCAAAATTTAACATATTTCATCCTGTCTCCTCTTGCAAAGCTTCCTAACACAGACTCAAGGTAGGACAATTTCTCCTATTTTCTCTCTATCTTAGTGAAGATGGGACAGTCTTTCCTGAGGTGGTTTACCTCAGAAAATATAATCAACCTTTCTCCCTCTGGGAAAACTTTGTGGGCCCTAGAGTCTACACAGAGATGAAAAACACTGGCTACAAACAGATGTATATGCATATGAATATACACATACATACACATAAATATATATATAGCTATACTGACATGCATATGTGTACATACACATGCACACAAGTTCTTACAGAAATGAAAAGGTGATGCAGAAACCCTCACTACAAATGAGTATATATGTGTGTATACATATACATGTATACAATACATATACAATAAATACATATATATGTATCTGTTTTTGACACCCAATCTCATAGCATTCAGTACAGTAGTCCCTGTGAACACGGTACATTATTACTATAGTGATTACATTGAACCCAGTAAAATTGCTATTAGCTGCCTAGAAGTTAAATGTTCTTTAGCTTATGGGGCAGCTAGGTGGCATAGTGGATAGAGCACTGACCTGGAGTTGGGAAGACCTGAGTTCAAATTCAGCCTCTGATACTTACTAGCTGTGTGACCCTGAGCAAGTCACTTAACCTTGTTTGCCTCAGTTTCCTCATCTGTCAAATGAGCTAGAGAAGTAAATGGCAAACCACTCCAATATCTTTGCCAAGAAAATGTGAAATGGGGTCATGAAGAGTTAGACATGACTGAACAAACAACAACAATAAAGTTTATGGCCAGTACTGTAAGCCAGTCACTTTAAATGTGTTATATTAACATATTACATACTCAACAGATGTTTACTTACACTGGGTTGACAACAGACTTATTCATGTCAAGGTTTATTTGTATAACCATTTTGCCCAGCCATATGTAAAAGCATTTGATTCGTGGGAGTTATTAGTTCATCAGCTTTTTTCTGAGATGGAAGGCAGATGAAAAAAAAAAGTGGGGGGGTATTTGTGAAAGTATTCCAGATGTTTTGCAAAAAGGTTTAGAACTTTAAATTCCAAAAAGCTGAATACAGCAAACATTTAAAAAGCATAACCTATTAAATATTTATAGATGTAGGATAGAATCTGCATCAGACCCTTGAAATACCAATCTTTTCTCTGTGTTCCTGTAGACTGAAATTTTCCTTCTGTCCAAGCCTTAGTCCTATGAATAAATTGTATAATTGGTCTCCCCAATTCCAAAATATTCCTTTCTAATCCCCCTCTCCATAGTTGCCAAAATAATATTCCTAAAATTTTCACCAAGTTTTTTTTTTTCTTTCCCTTCATTTCTCATGTTTTCTCTTCCTTTCCTTTCCAGAAATTACAACCCTCCAGAAACTGTCACCTATCTACCTTTCCATTCTGATAACACACAACTTCCATCTGGAAACCCAGCATTCCATTCAGACTGCACTGCTATTCTCCGAACTCAGTACTCTATCTATGTACTCTATGCACCTTTGTGCAATTGCATTAGTTGGCTGTAATGTACTCGTCATCCCTGCATTACAGAGACCTTGATTTCCTTCAAGGATCAACTCATGTGGCATAGTATCAGTAAAGCCTTTCCTGATTCTCCTCAATTAATCTTCTCTGACTCAATTTACCTTTTATTATATTTATTTGGAACACACTAGATCACTAGCATAATATGTTCTTTCAGAACAGGAACTGTATTCTTTTTGGATATTTTAGGCACAGTACTAAAGTAGACATGTTATACGGCTAAAAAGTTGGCCTCAGGGTCATAAACACTGAGCTTCAAATCTTGCCTCTGGCACATACTGGCTGTTTGATCTCACAAGCTGTTTAATGTTATCATGCCCTAACAACTCTTTAAGATTATAAGTTTCAGAGGGATTGCTGATTTTTACTGGTAGAAGAAGTCTTCTCTTCTGTAGCTACCAATATTAATGAAATTACAGTACCTTATATTGGAAGGTGTTTAATAAATGTGTGTGCATGTGTACAGTGGGATGGACTGACCATTACATAGAATAAAGCAAATTCTAAAAGTGCTTTATTAGGTATGCCCGAGCCATATTGCATTTTCTCTTTTCTCCTATCTGACAAAATTGATGGTTCTCAAGAATTTGTTTGGGG
The DNA here is from genome assembly GCF_900497805.2 of Vombatus ursinus. Taxonomy (NCBI): domain Eukaryota; kingdom Metazoa; phylum Chordata; class Mammalia; order Diprotodontia; family Vombatidae; genus Vombatus; species Vombatus ursinus. The sequence goes on from NW_020954576.1 coordinate 14,674,571, forward strand.
CTATGAAACTTACTTCATTGTATCCAAGTTAACTTATGCATGAAGCCACCCCCAAATTATTAGTCAACTAGATTAATCATAAAGAAAGTTGGAATAATTTGGTCATATCCAGTCCCGGGGGGTAAGATAATAAAATTGGCTTGTCTATTTGGTTACCACTTTATCATAGGTGCACTATTATTATGCCAGCTTAAAACAAAACGAAACAAAACCTACTGAATCCATACCTAAAAAGTTGATTCATGGTACAATATAAAAAGCCTTAGTACTAGTTGTACATAATGAATCACAATTCTAAAGAAGTGAAATAACTTCTTTAAAGTCCTATAGCAAGACATTGGAACAAAAAAAATTAAAGCTAAGTTGGATTCCCAATTAATTTCACTTAGTCTTGAAGCTCCTCAAACATGTAAGGGTTTGTGGAATTTAATGATTCTGCTAGACCTGTCAGGGGCATCAGGCTCCTCCTGAAGCCTCAAACAGGTCAAGGGATAAGATTTTCCCAGCCAGCAGAACCTTGCTAGTAGGCCTGTGAGTATTGGTATAAAATGGTAATCCTAAATTGACTACTCTACTCTTCAAGGACTATGGATAGCCTATTGGTTGAAGGAAGCAGATAGGAACCTAGCTATTATGGATCTTTGATAAAAAGTTCTATGCCCTATTATCAGCAAGACTAGCCAAATGTTTGACCAGTGTGCTCCTAAACAAGGATTCCTTATATTCCCATTGAGTAGGGCTGTAAAGTATAAGGCTTTATATAAGAGGAGGAAAGAGCAATAATAATGGTAGAAGACAGGAAAACATAAGCTGTGCAAGGGAAAAGACATTTCTGGCAGCATGGCAGAAGGCATCAAACACAATAACATGAACATCCAAAATTCAGGGCACAATGACTAACACAACCTAGAAGGATTACAGATGATTAGAAAGTAAAATTAGAAAAATACATTGGGGTCAAATTATAGACATGCTTGAATATTAGTCCAGGAAGAAATAAATTTAAGTGTACACACTATAGGGAGTCTTTGATTTTTTTGTTTTGTTTTGTTTTGTTTTAAGTGAAAGACACATGATCAAAGCAATAATATAGGAAGATTAATTCAATTGGACTGCCACAAGTTTCTCCCCACTCCAGGTCATCTCACACCAGCTGTCAGAAAGATTTTCCTAAAGCACAGGTAGACCATGTCATCTCTTCCTCCCCCACCCCCATTTAATAGTTGTTTCCTATTGCCTCCAGAATCAAATATAAAACCCTCTGTTTCATGAAACCTTCATAACCTGTATCTCTCCTACCTTTCTAGGTTTCTTAAATCTTATAAATCCTTTTGTACAATTGAATGACTCCTGGATGTTTCCTCACATAAGACACTCCATCTCCTGATTCCAATCATTTTACACTGGCTGTCCCCCATGCCTGGAATTCTCTCTCCTTTCATTTCTGCCTTCTGCCTTCCTTTCTAGGTCTAGATAAAGTTTCATCTATCTTAAGCCCTTTCTGATCCCCTTTAAGTCTAGTGCCTTACCTCTCCAATTTATCCTGTATATATCTTGACTGGATAGAATTTTTGGTATGCTATCTCTCACCTTACACTGGGAGTTTTTTGAGTTCAAGGATTATTTTTGTTTTTGTTTTTTTGTTGGTGGTTTGATTGGTTGTTATTTTTTTTCATTTCTTTGTATCATCAGGTGTTAGCACAGAGCATAGCAAGTAGTAAGCATCTAATAAAAGCTTGTTGACTGAGTGATCAACAAGGTATAATGGCATTGTTATATAGGCTAGTAGTCTTGATGACTTGCATACAGATCCTGCCTCTGACACTTACTAGCTGTGTGACTCTGAACAAATCATGTAGACTCCATGTGAGTCATGCAACTGCCTTGGATTTAATTATTAATTCATAAACACATTACTATCTGCTTTAGTAGGAGGAATTTCCACACTTTATTCCTTATGCTGATGAAATCACAGCAGTAATCTGGAAGTAGGATATGACATGGTAGATACTGGAATCATGGAAACAAATTGAGGCTACTGCAATAATTCAAGGATTAGTTAATAAAAACCTGAAATATGATTTGGCAAAAAGAAAAAAAATAGTGAGAAAAAAAGATGTGCAGATTCCCTCATGTCTGGAATTTATATTTCAGTTCTATCAGAATATCTTAAACACAAAGATTTTAAAGACATGAATTTTTGTAGTTATCTAAAGTAACATTCTAGAGAAAGGAATAATTTAGCCTTATACGTTATAGCTGCCCCAAGACTTTAAGCAGCTGGCTAAAAAAAAAATCTAGTGATTTACTTAGTCAAAGATAAATTAATCCTTATATTTGGAAAATAGATTAGGGACCTGGAATACAGTCTTTCCCACTGTCTCTGCTTTCTTATTAGTAATTTTGTTTTCATTGTCTAAAGACAGGTATTCATTCTACCATGCAGATTTTAATGCATGTATGGGTAAAATTCTTTCCTTGTTTTTTTTTAATATAAGGGTTTCAAATATTATGACCCCTTTCCCCACTTCTAATCATAACACTGTGAAGTATTGACAAAAAAGCCAAGACAGAACCTGCTAAAAACAAGCTCTATTGCAATAGTAACCTTTGAGAAATGAAAGTTTGTCCAAGTCTAAGCTATCTGACTTAAAAAACTGATTTTGGTACTCTGTGCCTAATATGGTCAAATATTCACTTTCAGAAATTTACATAAGCTCAATATTTACTCAGTCAACTACATTAGTCCATCAGTACTCCCCTAACATACATAAAATATTGATTTAACCAGATTAAATATGGATATGTATATCAACCAAGTTTCTAGTAACATTTAATTTGGTACCTCACAACTACAGAGATTTGTACAAGTTGGAGGAGATCCAGAGAATTATTTAGAATTATTGCAATACACTGCTGGTTGGTCTATCTGCCACAAGTCTCTTACTAACCCAGTTCAATCTACGATCAGGTGCCAATGAGATTTTCCTAAAGCATAGGTCTGATCATGTCACTCTCTACTCAATAAACTCCAATGTCTCCCTGTCACCTCTAGGATCAAATATAAAATTGTCAGTTTGGCTTCCAAAGCCAATCAAAATGTATCCTTCCCATTTGATCATTCTAAACTTCTTGCACATTATATTTCCCCCCACACATACTTTTCTAATCAGTGACATTGGCCTCCTTGCTGTTCCTCAAAGAAGACACACTTCATGTCTAGGCCCCAGGCACTTTCACCAGTTGTATCTTGGGCATGGAATACTCTTCCTTCACATCTCTTCCTCCTGGTTTCTTTCAAGTCCCTGCTAAAACCCCACTTTCTATAGGAAGCCTTTTCTTATCCTTCTTAATTCTAGTGCTTTTGTTCTGTTGATTATTTTCCTCTTTTGATTATTTCTGATTTACCTTTACATAGCTTTTCTTGTACATTGTTGCTTGCATGTTTTCTCCTCCATTAGTCTGTGAACTCCTTGAGGGCAGGGACTGACTTTTCCCTTTCTTTATGTCCTTACTGGTTAGCACATTGTCTGGCATAGAGTACATGCATAATAAATGTTTATCGTCTGATTATGAGATGTTTTGGTACATGAGGAAATAGTTCAACTCCTAGAAGTGACATGAACTCACCAAGGATATCCAGATGTTTTCTTGTGTCTTCTTGATTATCTAAGGTTTCAACTTTTCATCCTATACTTTCTAGGCCTAAAAAAAATGTTCTTGGCAAAAAAGAAAAGAAAATAGCAGGTGAGCAATTTTGTGTTCTCATCTTATTTATCCTGAGAAGCCATCTTGTCTTTGGTTCTACTCCTTCTCCAAAGATAGCTGGGGGTGGAGGGCACCTATTTTTTTCTATTTTAACCACTAGTATCAGTTCCTTCTGAGTTTTATAAGTCAACATACAAAATATTTAGTGCCTACTGTATGCCAGGCACTATAATAAGTGGTGAAGTACAAAGAAATGTAAAAGACAGTACCCACCCTCAAAGAGCTCACAGTCTAATGAAGGAGATGACATTCAAACAACTTTATACAATCAAGCTAAATAAATTAGAAATTAGAAATAATCAACAGATGGAGGGCACTAGAATTAAGTGGAATTAAGAAAAGCTTCTTAATGCAGGCAGAATTTTAACTGGAATTTAAAGTAAATCAGAAGGCAGAAACAAAGATCAAAAACATTCTAGGCATGAGGGACAGGCAGTGAAAAATTCTCGGTGCCAGGAGATGGAGTGTCTTATGCAAGGAATACCAAGGAGGTCACTGTCACTGGATCAAAGAGTAGATAGGTATGGATGTAAGATGTAAAGTTGGAAAGGTAAAGAGGTGGGGAAGGTTGTGGAGGACTTTGAATGTCAAACAGAGAATCATTCTTAACTTTAGAGAGAGCAGTTTGGGTTGAATAATGAAGTTAGAAGCCAGACTTTAGAAAGTAAACAAGAAAGTAGGAGGAAATGAAGTGAGGCATGTATTATAGAAAACCTTTTCAAAGAAATTAGTCACAAAAAGGAGAAGAAATGTGCAACAATAGTTGGAGTATGTGTGGATAGATTCATTGAAGATTTTTTTGAGGATGTGAGACATATGGGAGTACAAGAGAAGGAGATGATAGGGGAGGCAATCTGCTGGAAAGGATGAAATGAAATGGGATCATTTGTCCTTATAGAGGGGTTGGCTTTAACAGAAATGTGTGATAAGGAAGATGAAAGAGGAGAGAGTGGCCTTGAATTTTTTTCTGTGAAATGTGATAGTAATCTCATCTGAGTGAGTGGGGAATTGGAAATTTAGAAGAGTTTGAGGAGGGATAAAAAAGTGATGAGTATGATAGTAAGTCAATTAGAGAGGTATTAAAAATTGCCTTGAAGCAATGAAGGTCTAGTTGAGATAAAATAAATTTGTAGTGGACAGCAAAATTTAATGATTTTCTCCAGCTTCATTCAGTAGCTTCTGTGTAAGAGTGAAGATGAAAAGTGTGGTCCAAAGCTCGGGCTTTGCAGTTAAGTTATGTGTTACAGGGACAAAGAACTCAAGAGAAGAAAACTGTAGTATTCAACTGCTTCTCCAACGGGTCAACAAGGGAAAGGGAAAATAATGTAGCCATTGTAAAGGTGATTATGATCTGGGAAAGAACTAAGTGGTCAAAGGATTGCAGATTGCAGATTAAAGCTTGGACAAAGAACAGAATTAGTATGACAAGAACACTTTACAGATTGGTGCCAGGCAGCACCTCTCATATTATTCTTACTTAGAGCCCAACACTCATAGCCATTTAACGACAGAAGTAACTCTTGTGAAGAATTAGTCAATCATCCCCACCAACTCTCAACCAATTTCCATATACAAGGCATGCACTCCAGACTTGGCAAGCTGAGAGAAAGGCAGAAGGCAGCATATGCCAGGCAAATCAAGCCACCACCAACACCTTGATTACCATCTCCTCTCAGACTGATGAAGAGAGCTTAAGGCTCTGAACCCAAGAGCCTTGGGAGTATGATTAATTCCAGCCCAGTGCCCTCAGTCACCACCCTGTGAAATAACCCCTGGCATGGGACTGCAGTGGAGGTGCAAACTAGATGTGCTATAGATACAGTGAATGAAGACTCAGAAAGGGATGTGCCGCCAAAGTCCTTGGTACTGTCAAATTGTTCAATATCAGAAATTGATACTATTTTATCAATGGAAATGACATAAAAGTAAAAGAATTTATATATGTTTTGCTGATAACCCTTAAGTGTCATGGGACTTTTCCATCTGACTTGACAGCTGAAGCTTTCCATATGTGTTATCTCTATATTAGAATGTGAGCACATTGAGAGCAAAGACTTTCTTTGTTTCTATTTATGTTTGCATTGCTTAGCACAGTACTTTGTACATTGTAAATGCTTAATAGATTCTTCATTCATTGATTTCTCATTACAATTCCTCCTCCATACATAGTCTTTTATTCTACCTCTTCTCTCATTAGTCAGAAAATAAACATTTGCTGAGACTTACAATGTGTCCTGCACTGTGCTAAGCAATGAGGATACAAAAAAAAGAAAGAAAAGGAAGAGAAAGAAATGACTGTCACTGTCCTTAAGGAGCTCACAATCTAAAGGACCTAATGATGGTAAGACTCAGCTAAAATTTTTCAAATAAAGCATCTGTCTTTCTGTTTCCTCCCCATTAGCCAGAACTTAAAATTCTAGATATTTTGTGGTCCACAATCAGTGTCAATTAAAACTTCTGTGTGTTTTCCTTTTAACTGTTCATATTTCTTATGAACAAACAATGTATTTTTTAGCAGTCAGACATATAATACACTTAATTCATAACAAAGGTATTCTAATTATGTCATCAATGTAAATAAAATAAAAGTATAATGCCTACCTTCCTGGCCTCTATCTATACATACTGAATGTGGGATCTCAAAAATACAAATACAAGCAAAGGAAAGAATGGATCATCCTAGGAATTACGTGAGTGCTTTTGCACATGGAGAACATATGTGACCAGGGTACCTATGTAAAATAATGCATATACAGTGAATCAATCAATAAACATTTATTAAACATGTGCTATGTGTCAGGCACTGTACTAAGTGCTGGGGTTACAAAAATACTTTTCCTACCCACAAGGAGCTCACAATTCTAATGGAGGAGATAACAATATAGAATTAATAGGATATAATCAATAGAGAGAAAGCATTAGAATTAATAGTGGTTGAGGAAGTCTTCCTGTAGAAGATGGAATTTTGGATTGGGACTAAAAGCCAGGAAAGCTAGTAGGTGAAGATGAGGGATTGGGGAAAGCATAGAGAACAGCCAGAAAATATGCTTATAGCTGAGAGATGAGTATCTATAACTTGTTAGGAGTTACCTACCCACATTTTTTACACCCCTCACTATCAAACTTCCTGCTATACTCACTGTTTTCTACTTCATTAGAGGAAGCTAGTGCCATAATTCCAAGCATGCCAAAGAAAAAGAAGAGTAAGTAAAAATGGATATCTAATAGAGCTACACAAATGCTAAGAAAAGAAAGAAAGAAAAAGGTAAAGGAGAAAGGAAAAGGTATACCCAACTGAATGCAGAGTTCTAGAGAATAGCAAGAAGAAATAAGAAAGTTTTCTTAAATGAGCAATGCAAAGGTATAGTAGAAAACAATAGAATGGGAAAGACAAGAGACCTCTTCAAGAAAATTAGAGATATCAACAAAACTTTTCATGCAAAAACGGACTTGAGAAAATGGAAGAGATTTAACAGAAGCGGAAGAGATTAAAAACAGGTGGCAAGAATACACAAAAGCACTATAAAAGAAAGATCTTAACATCACTGATAACCATAATGATAGGGTTATTGGTCTAGAGGCAGATATCCTGGGAAATGAAATCAAGTGGGCTTTAGATAGCATTGCTAATAACAAGGCTAGTGGAGGTGCTGGAATTTCAGCCGAGGTATTTGAAATCCTAAAAGATGATACTGTTAAAGTGTTGCACTCAATATACCAGCAAATTTGGAAAACTCAACATTGGTAACTAGATTAGAAAAGGTCAGTTTATGTTCCAATCCTAAAGAAGTGTAATGCCAAGGAATATTCAAATTATCAAATGATTGCACTCGTTTCACACCCCGGCAAAGGGTGTAAACTAGGCTTCAGCAATATGTGAACTGAGAATTGCCAGAAGAGCAAAGTAGTTTTTAGAGACACAGAGGAAGTAGAGACAAAATCACCAATATTTGCTGGATTATGGAGAAAGCAAGGGATTTTCAGGGAAAAAATCTACTTCTGCTTCATTGAATACAGTAAAGCTTTTGATTGTATGGAACACAACAAAATGTGGCAAATTCTCAAAGAGACAGAAGTACCAGATTGCCTTATTTGTCTCCTAGGAAACCTGTATGTGGGGTCAAGAAGCGACAGGTAGAACCAAACATGGAACAACTGATTGGTTTAAAATTGGGAAGGAAGTAAAACAAAGTTATACATTGTCACCTTATTTAACTTATATGCAGAATACATTATGTGAAATGTATGGCTGGACAAATCAAAAGCCAGAATTAAGGTTGTCAGTAGAAATATCAATACTCTAAGATATGCAGACCATTTTTATGGAACAAAGTGATGGATTAAGAAGCTCCCTAATGAGGGTGAAAGGGGAGAGTGCAAAAAATTGACTTGAAGCTTAACATAAAAAAAAACCAAACTAATATCTTTGCAAGCAGTCCCATCATTGCCTAGCAAATAAAGGGAGAAGAAATGGAAGCAATGTCAGATTTTATATTCTTAGGCTCAAAGATCACTGCAGACAGCAACTGCAGCCATGAAATTAAAAGACACTTGCTCTTTGGAAGCAAACCAATAACAATTTTGGAGAGCAGACTAAAAAACAGAGATAATCACCTTGTTGATAGAGGTCCATACAGTCAATACAGTCAATATAACAACGTGTGGCTGTCAGAGTTGGGCTAAAAGGAAAGTTGAGTACCATGGAATCAACCCTTTCAAACTGTGATGCTGGAGAAGACTTTTGAGAGTTCCTTGGACAGCAAGGAGATCAAATAGGTTAATACTTAAAGAAGTTAATTCAGGCTATTCACTGGAAGGTCAAATCCTGAAGCTGAAACTTACATATTTTGGCCACATAAGGAGAAGATGGAACCAATTCAAAAAGAGCTTGATATTGGGAAAGATTAAAGGTAAAAAGAAAAGGGGATGGTAGAGGATGAGATGGATAGGTAGTGTCATAGACAATGTGGACATGAACTTGGACAGACTTTGAGAGATAGTGTAGAATAGCAGGGTCTGGCATGGTATGGACCATGGGGTCAAGAAGAGTCAGACAGGACTGAACAACTAAACAACAACAACAACAAAAATGTCACAATGAATAGATTGCTGGGTCTGAAGTCAGAAAGACAAGTTCAAATTTGGCCTGAGATATTAACTAGTTGTATGATCCTGGACAAGTCATCTAACTTCTCCCTGTCTCAGTTACCTCAACTGTAAAATGGAGTTTGTAATAGCACATACCTCAGAGGATTGCTATGAGAATCAAATGACACATTTGTAAATTGTTTAGCATAGTGCCTGACACATAGTAGGTGCATAATAAATACTTTTTCCTCTTTCCCCCTTCTTCACTTCACTATCATCATCTCATCCATCCCAAACAATGATCCTATCTCTTTTTGATCCCCTTCTTTCTCCAGTTTTTGTTTGAATTTACTTTTTAAAAATGTGTTATATTTTATTTTTCCCAATTACATGTAAAAAATTTTAACATTCTTTTTTTTTAAAATTTTGAGTTCCAAATTATCTCCTTCCTTCCACTCATCCCTCATTGAGAAGTCAAGAAATTTGACATAAGTTGACACATGTGTAGTCATGCAAAACACATTTCCACATAAGTCATTCTATGAAAGAAAACACAGACAAAACAACAAGAAAAATAAAGTAAAGAAAAAGTATATTTGATTTGCATTCAGGCTCCACCAATTCCTTCTCTGAAGATGGAAAGCATCTTTCATCATAAGTCATACAGAATTGTCTTGGATCATTGTATAGCTGAGAATAACTAAATTATTCATAGTAGATAATCATAAAATATTGCTGGCACTGTGTTCTTCTGGTTCTGTTCATTTCACTTTGTATCAGTTCATGTAAGTCTTCCCATGATTTATTTTTCTGACAGCATACTGCTCATCATTTCTTAAAGCACAATAGTATTCCATCACAATCATATACAACAACTTGTTCAGCCATTCCCCAATTGATGGACATACCCTCAATTTCCAATTCTTTGCACCACTAAAAGAGCTGATATAAATATTATTTGTACACATAGGTCCTTTTCCTTTTTTATCTCTTTGGAATACAGACCTTGTAGTTGTACTGCTTGATCAAAGGGTATGCATGGTTTTATAGCCCTTCGGGCATAATTCCAAATTATTCTCCAAAACAGTTTAATCAGTATACAACTTCGCAAATAGTGACTTAGTGTTTTAATTTTCCCACATCCCAACCAACATTTGTCATTTTCTTTTTCTGTCATATTAGCCAATCTGACAGGTGTGAGGTAGTAGCTCAGGGTTGTTTTAATTTGCATTTCTTTCATCAATAGCAATTTAGAGCATTTTTATATAACTATAGATAGCTTTGATTATTTTTTTCTGAAAACGGACTGTTCATATCCTTTGGCCATTTATCAACTGAGAAATGACTCTTATTTCTATCAGTTTGATTCAGTTTTCTATATGTTTGAGAAATGAAGTCTTTATGAAAGAAATTGACTTTTTATGCTTTTCTTGAGCATTGTATTTGAAAATCAAATTTTCTATTCAGCTATGGTCTTTTCATCAGGAATGTTTGAAAGTCCTCTATTTCATTGAATTTCAACTTTTTCCCCTAAAGGATTATATTCAGTTTTGCTGGGTAGATGATTCTTGGTTGTAATTCTAGCTCCTTTGCCCTCCAGAATATCATATTCCAATCCATCTGATCCTTTAATGTAGAAGCTGCTAAATATTGTATTATCCTGACTGTGGTTCCATGATATTTGAATTGTTTCTTTTTGGCTGCTTGCAGTATTTTCTTCTTGATCTGAGAGGTCTGGAATTTGGCTATGACCCTGGGAGTTTTCTTTTGGGGATCTTTTTCAAGAGGTTATAGGTGGTTCTTTCAATTTCTATTTTACCCTTTGGTTCTAGAATATCAGGTCAGTTTTCCTTGATAATTTCTCAAAAGATGACGTCTATCCTATTTTTTGATCAAGACTTTCCGGTAGTCCACTAAGTCTTAAATTATCTCTCCTGGATCTATTTTCCAGATCAGTTCTATTTTCTTTTTCTTTTTTTTATTATTTTTTTTTTAGTGAGGCAATTGGGGTTAAGTGACTTGCCCAAGGTCACACAGCTAGTACGTGGCAAATGTTTGGTCCGAGGCCGGATTTGAACTCAGGTCCTCCTGACTTCAGGGCTGGTGCTCTATGCACCGCACCACCTAGCTGCCCCCCAGATCAGTTCTTTTTTCCAATGAGATATTTCACATTTTCTTTTTTTTTCATTATTTTGATTTTGATTGTTTCTTGATGTCTCATAATCATTAGCTTCCACTTGGCCAATTCTAACTTTTAAGGAATTATTTTCTTCAGTGAACTTTTGTACCTCCTTTTCCATTTGGTCAATTCTACTTTTTAAGAGGTTCTTCTCTTTATTGGATTTTTGTGCCTTTTTTACCATTTGACTTATTCTGTTTTTTAAGGTGTTATTTTCTCCAGTACTTTTTTTTGTGTCTCCTTTACCAAACTGTTGACTCTTTCTTCATGATTTTCTTGCATCACTCTCATTTCTCTCCCCAATTTTTCCTCTACCACTATTACTTGATTTTTAAAATCCTTCTTGAGCTCTTGCATGGCCAGAAACCAATTCACATTTTTCTTTGAGGCTTTAGATCCATCGATTTTGACTTTGTTGTCTTCTGCGTGTGTATTTTGATCTTTCTTGTCACCACTGTAATGTAGTATGGTTAGAATTTTTTTTCTGTTGTTTACTCATTTTCCAGCCTATTTCTTGACTTTTAACTCTATGCTACAGTGAGGCTCTGCTTTCCAAATGGGAAGTGAAGGGGGCACTTTCCCAAGCTTCAGGTTTTTTCTGCAGGTGTATTCAGAGGTAATTCTGGGAACCTATAAGTTTTTGCCTCTTCCAAGGTAGTATGATCTAAGGAGAGGTGTGTTTACTACTCTCCTGTACTGTGTACTGGTTTGTGAGCAACAACAAGCACTCTTTTCAGCCCTAGAACAATGACCAGGGAACCTGTTCCCCAGAAAACAACAAACTGTGCTGTGCTTGTGCTCCTCCTTGCACTGGGACTAAGACCCAGGACTGAGACAATTCAATTATAGGCAATACAACTGAGTCCTGCCTCTGGTGCTAGCAAAGGGACCCCTGTATATCTCCTTCTGACCCATTGTCCAATCACCTTACCATCCATGGGTTGAGAGGTCTGGAAACTGCCACTGTTGACAATGATTTACTTGCCCAAAGCCTGCTCCTGGTTTGCTCTGGCCAAGTCTTTGCTGGCATGGCCTGTGCTGGACTGTGCTCCTTTCTCACTCTGGTGCAACAGACCTTTCCTGACAACCTTCTAAGTCATCTTGGACTGAAAAATTGTTTCACTCCATCTTTTTGTGGGTTCTGCTGCTCTAGAATTTGTTTAGAGTCATAATTTAAAGGTATTTGGAGGTGTTTGGGGGAGAGTTCAGGTGAGTTCTTGTCTACTTTGCCATTTTGGCTCCATCACCCCCTAATTCACTTTAAAAACTCTATCCTTATCCCTTTGTTATACTTAGTTTTCCTCATCATACTTAGCTCATCACATGAAATAAGACATATGCTAAGTACTTGACAAAACTTTAAACAACACTTAAATATTAGTTGCTAGTACTATTTAGTAGTAGAAGTAGTAGTAGTAGTAGTAGTAGTAGTAGTAGTAGTAGTAGTAGTAGTAGTAGTAGTAGTAGTAGTAGT
>NW_020954576.1:14687089-14775513 GCF_900497805.2 Vombatus ursinus
GTAGTAGTAGTAGTAGTAGTAGTAGTAGTAGTAGTAGTAGTAGTAGTTGTACTCTATTATGCTTTAGCACTCCTCTTCCTATAGGACCATGTTACTCTTTTCATAATCATCTGACCTTGCTTCTACCTTCTGTCTGTGTCTTGTTAAATCTAAGTTCATTGGTGAATTATCTGTTTGAGTTAAATGTAAGTCATTTGTGTGAAGGGAAAGATAGTCACAAGAGTTTGCCTCAAATGCCCATGAGTGTGTATAATGCTTTTAACATTAAGTACTCACCCAACCTCTTTGCCCCAGCTGCTATGGCCTCCCTAAATCATTGTCCAACATCTGCAACTCAGGTCGCTGAATCAGAAACCACAACTGAGCAGGTAAAGATAACAAGATGTGGTTTAGATACTAAGAACTGAACCAGAAGAGAAGTTAAAACACACAGCTGACACCATTTTTATGACAGCTGATGGATAGTTGGGGTTTGTTTTACAATAAAAAAGAGAAGTTTGTGGGGTTTTGGGTTTTTTTTTGGGGGGGGTTGTTTTTTTTTGTTTGCTTTTTGTTTTGTTTTGTTTTTGCTTATGGGACCAGACTACATATTTCTGCCTCTGTAACTAGCTCAGTGACTAACTGAAGGTTTTACAAAGTCATTACTAAGTGAATATGAAGTTCTTTATGGAGGATTACTATTCATGGTATCTTAGCAGGGAAAAGGATAGTTTCTGTAAGAAAAAAAAAGGTTTTAGCCTTATAAAATGGCTCATCCTGAAATGGCTGAAACTCTGGCTTTGTGATGACATTCGGATTTACTCCTTTGTTCACTTTGACATCAGCATCTAAACCTACAAATATTTTAGTTTCGCTTAATGGATGACCAACCTCATAAGTGCATTATTAAACTTAACTTCTGCTTTTGTTTCTCCAGATTTAGCAATATTACTGTGCTCTTTCATAAATTGGCAGGACTGGCTGAAAAAAAATTTAGTAGTGCAGGCAGAATTGAATTTTCCACTCCAGAGCACATAATTTGGTAGTGCTCTGAAGTGACCACATCAAGGCTGTACTTAAGAAAACTTGGAATTGACAGCCCTGTAGACATGCCATCATAGGTAACTGCCAATTTGGTTGGCCTGTGTCTAAAGTTACCCCTTACAGTTGAAACTGTGATTTGTAATTTGTTGTGTGTGTGTGTATGTGTGTATATATATGTGCGTGTGTATGTGTATATGTGTGTGTATGTATAATACATACATATATGTATATATGTACATATATACATACATATATGTCCGGAATATATATGTATATTCATATATATATATATGTATATACTTTTTTTGTCTTCAGAAGAACTGAATTCAAATACTAGTTCTGCTTTTTTATTTTTTATGCCTTCCACAAGTCATTTAATCTTTTAGTCTTTTGTTTCAACACCTGTAAAATTAGGCTTATGATTCTTTTATTATTATTAATTTATTTAGATTTATCAACAATCACTTCCATATGCTTTTGAGTTTAAAATTTTTCTCCCCCTTCCTCCCCACCACCCTCCCCAAAATGGCACACAATCTGATATAGGCTATACATATACATTCCTATTAAACATATTTTCACATTAGTGATGTTGTAAGAATTAGAACCAATAGGAGGAACTACCAGAAAGAGGAAACAAAACACAACAGAAGAAAAAAACCAGCAAATAGTATGCTCTGATTTGCATTCAAACTCCACAGTACTTTCTTCTTTGTGGATAGCATTTTCCATCACAAGGCCTCTGGAGATGTCTTAGATCCTTGTATTGCTGAGAAGGGTTAAGTTTATTAATCTTAGTCATCACACAACATGGTTGTTATTGTGTACAACGTTCTCCTGGTTCTGCTCACTTCACTGACCATGAGACTATACAAGTCTTTCCAGGTTTTTCTGAAGTCAACCTGCTCATCATTTCTTATAGCACAATAGTATTCCATTGCATTCATATACCACAACTTGTTCAGCCATTCCCCAATTGATGGGCATCCCCTCAATTTCCAACTCTTTGCCAACACAAAAAGAGCTGCTATAAATATTTTTGTACATGTGGCTCCTTTTCCCATTTGTATGATCTCTTTGGGATATAGCCCTAGAAATGCTATTGCTGGGTCAAAGGGTATGCACATTTTTATAGCCCTTTGAGCATAGTTCCAAATTGTTCTCTAAAGTGGTTGGATCATTTCACAACTCCACCAACAATGAATTAGTGTTCCAATTTTCCCACATCTTCTCCAACATTTATCATTTTCTTGTTTTGTCATATTGGCCAATCTGATAGATGTGATGTGGTACCTCAGAATTGTTTTGATTTGCATTTCTCTAATCAATAGTGATTTAGAGCATTTTTTCATATGACTATAGATGGCTTTAATTTCTTCATCTGAGAACTGCCTGTTCATATCCTTTGACCATTTATCAATTGGGGAATGACTTGTATTCTTATAAATTTGACTTAATTCTCTATTTATTTTAGAAATAAGGCCCTTATCAGAGACACTGGTTGTAAAAATTCTTTCCTAATTTTCTACCTCTAATCTTAGTTGCATTAGCTTTGTTTGTGCAAAAACTTTTCAATTCAATGTAATCAAAGTTATCCATTTTGCTTTTCATAATGTTCTCTATCTCCTATTTGGTCATGAATTCTTCTGTTCTCCATAAATCTGATAGGTAAACTATTCCTTGCTCTCCCAGTTTGCTTTCAGTATCAGAGGCTTATGACTCTATGATGTAACTATGGGTGGGGAACCTGTAGCCCTCTAGGTCTTCAAGTATAGCCCTTTGACTGAAATCAAACTTCACATAACAAATCCTTTAATTAAGAAGACTTGTTTTATGAAGTTAGGATTCAGTCAAAGGGCCACACTTGAGGACCTAGAAGGTCACATGTGGCCTTGAGGCCCACCCCGATACCAAACCTGAGGGTTTTACATATCACAAATCAAAGAAAAAAAACATAAAAGTTCCTACCATTTGAAGAGAATTGAATTACTTTTAAAAATTAATTTAAAACATTTCTACGGGTAGGCTATATCCTTCAGAGAGAATGAATGTTCATTTTTTTTTAAAATTTATATCCCCTACTCCTAGTTCTTTTGTTATGATTTTTCGGGAATCTCAAAAAAGGATTTTAAAAATCGAGTAAGAGAGGGAGAGAAAAAATTGGGAAGAGAAATGAGAGTGATGCAAGAAAATCATGAAAAATGAGTCAACAGCCAAGTGTTCAATGTCACATGCTTATCAAAACCAACTTTGATATGAGTAGAATTTATTTTTATTCAAGTCTTACCTCTGTGATTTTCCCCAAAATGACACAAATTTAGTAATTGAATGTTGTTTGGTATATTCAAGTTGATTTATTTTTACATAATATAATGCCTAGAAATATTAGAACACTGTTTTTATGCGGAATTGTGGTAAGATAAGTTGAAAATCTGGAAAGATTGGAGTATATCTAGAAGAGGGTGACTAGAAGGATGAAGAATCTGAGAAATAAACAGTATGACAGACCAACAGGAACTGGGAGTATTCAATATAAAGAAGAGAAGATAAAAGATGGACATAACAGCTGTCTTCAAATATTTGAAGAACTTGTACATACAATAGGAAGATTTGTTATATGATTTTCCATAGGACAAAACTAGAACTAATGGTTTAAAATGACAGAGGTAGGAAAATTTTGTTTCAGAAAGAAAGGAATATATACATACCCACATCTATATATGCATGTATGCATGCATATATGAGTGTATGTATGTACACATATATACATGTGCATATACATATACACATATATACACATGTAGATGCATATATAAATAATTTATATTTCATATATCATATACAGATATACACACAAGCATGCAAGTATAGACATATGTATAGATATGTATACACATATATAATGTATTTAGATCATATAGTTTTATTTATATGATACACACATTATACAAGCATAAACATATGTATAACATACTTATGTCTAAACTGCATGTATATCTACACATACACACACATTTAAATAATATTAAACATATCTTTGTATTGAAATGTATATATATCCATTTAAATGTATATATGTGTGCATAAATATTTATACTTATAGTTTAATTATAGGTATATATGTAAATATATGTTTATTGTATATAGTACACAAATATATATGTGTGTATATACATAAACACATACTTTAAAGGTGTATATATATGTGTCTGTATGTACATGTGCATTTACAGATATCGTTTAAATATGGGTATATATGTATGTACATATATACATATGTCTATGCTTGTATACATATGTATATTCACATTCATGTATAGGCATATATATGCACACACATATACACACAGCCATATGCAGGAATATATTAAAGAAAGCTTTAAATATATTCATGAAAGTTTTAATACTCAATTATTATTTTGCCCAAACCTGTAAATTCATCAGTTTAGGGAACTCCAGAATGGAAATACCTTACTGATGTAAGTCAGCAATATCTCATCATTTAGCATTTTAGAGATTTGCTTTGGGCCCTCAGAGGCTAATAATAGATAATATTTATTTAGTGCTTTAAGGTCTGAAAGTCCTTTATATGTGTTAACTCATTTGATCCTCATAATAACCCTATGGTATAAATGTTATTATCTCCATTTTCCAGTTGAGGAAACTGAGGCACAGAAAGGTTAAGTGACTTCCTCAGGGCCACACAAGTAATGTTAATGCAGGATTGAACTCTGGTCTTCCTGAATCCAAAGTCTGAGCTCTATCCACTGCACTAAGGATGAGTAACTTGTCCTTTCTTACCATTAGTATATGGTAGGGGCAAAACTTAAACTAAGGTCTTTGTGACTCTAAGTAAAACCTTCAGTCACTATATCATCTTTTAACTAATAATTAGATCAACCAAAAGATGGAAATCACTGCTTCTCAAAGTTTTGAGTTTCCCATTGCTTGACAACCCATGTGGAAAGTTGTAATGAAAATTGCTGGATTTGGTGGCAGGTTGGATAAGATGATCTCTCATATTTCAATTCTATTAATTCTGATCTGATTTCTACTTACTCAGCAAACACCCAATGATAAATTCTGTAAACTGTTTAATCTCTAAGAAAGGCTTTCTTATGGGTCTTGTACACTGTAGAATTTTTTAAAATATTAAAAATACATGTTCTCACTTGAGTTATGTGAAAAATTATAGTGTATTTTCCACAAAACATGTCATATTTTCTCTTATTCCATTATTCCCCAAATAGAGAATAGTTACACATCTGACTTCATTGTCACAGTGCTGAATTATCTTTCCTTTTCACAAGTGGCAGTAATTTTTTTTTTGCATTTGATTAAATAAAATGAAAAAATTTTCAAACACATTTGTTTCTAAAATAATCACCAGAGATTTCTAATCACTGATAGTATTCTCTGAATAGCTGATTAATTCATTTATTAAATCATCATGTGCTTCATTATACTGGGTTTTGACAGAGAGCAAGAGAAAGTGGGTACCTATGTGGGAAAATCTGTATAAAACATTGAAACCATTTCCTTTGTTGCCTCTCAGCATTGTCTCCTGTCAAGCTGACTCAGATGGTTGGCTTTATGGTACTTTGATATGCAAAAGAACTTCTGTGTTTAACTATAGACCACCCACTAGCAGAAGTTGAGAGTATCATTAGGTAATTTGAAAGAGTGAGAGAAAAGGGGAGAGAAACTGTGACAAGTGGGAGAAAATAAAGAGAATTAAGAATAATTAAGGTTTAGTTGATACAGTACTTATTGATATCTGTGATTCATCATTCAGAGGAGCCATGAGTGGGCACTCAACAAGTATTTGCTGAATTGAATCAAATAAGAACAAATGAAAGGGCTAAAAAATGAATGCCACTTAGAAGAAGAACACAGAAAAGGAATTGGAAGAAAAAGTATTGGAGAAAAAATTTACCTAGGACTCAAGAGTCATAGGAACCAACTACAAACAAAATATCAGTCACCAACAAAATAGTGAGGTTTTTTGTTTTGTTTTGTTTTTGGAGACTATCAGGATGAAGTGACTTGCCCAGGGTCACACAGCTAGAAAGTATCTGAGGTTGGATTTGAACTCAGTCTTCCTGACTGCAAGAGGTATTTTTTTAGTCATTTGAAACTTGAAAAAGGTAGCATTTGTTTGTTGACCACTGCCTTCTTATGTACTCTTTTCTTCCTTGATTTCAAAGATATTTGTAAAATAGGAACAATAATAGCACCACCTTCAACAGTTTCTTCTTCTTTTTTTATTAATTTCTTTTGATTTATCAACAATCAACTCTATAAGCTTTTGAGTTTTAAACTTTTCTCCCCCTCCCTCCCCAAGACAGGGCGCAATCTGATATAGGCTATACATATACATTCCTGTTAAACATATTTTCAGATTAGTCATGTTGTAAGGAAGAATTAGAACCAATAGGAGGAACCACAAGAAAGAAAACAAAACAAAACAGAAGAAAAAAAAGCAAATAGTATGCTTCCATCTGCATTCAGACTCCATAGTTCTTTCTCTGGATGTGGATAGCATTTTCCATCATGAATCTTTTGGAGTTGTCTTAGATCCCTGTATTGCTGAGAAGGGCTAAGTCTATCAAAGTCAGTCATCGCACAATGTAGCTGTTATTTAATGTAATCAGAGTTATCCATTTTGCATTTCATAATGTTCTCTATTGTCCATTTGGTCATAAATTCTTCTGTGCTCTATAAATCTCACAGGTGAACTATTCCTTGCTCTCCCAGTTTGCTTACAGTATCAGCCTTTATATCTAAATTATGAACCCATTTTGACTTTATTTTGGTATATGGTGTGAGATTTTGGTATATGCCAAGTTTCTGCCATACTCTTTTCCAGTTTTTCAGCAGTTTTTGTCAAATAGTGAGTTCTTTTTATTATTATTTTAAATTTTTTAAAAATTCATTTATTTTGAGTTTTCAACATTCACTTCCACAAGATTTTGAGTTCCAAATTTTCTCCCCAACTCATCCCTCCCCCCACCCCAAGATGGCATACATTCTGAATACTCCCTCTTCTAATCTGCCTTCCCTTCTATCTCTTCCCCCCTTCTCTTGTCCCCTTCCCCTTCTATTTTCCTGTAGGGCAGGATAGATTTCTATACCCCATTTCCTATATTTCTTATTTCCTAGTTACATGTGAAAACAATTTTTTTAACATATGTTTTTAAAACTTTGGGCTCCAAATTTTCTCCCTTCCTCTCTCCCCACCCACCTTCATTGAAAAGGCAAGCAAATTGATTTAGGTTATACATGTGTAGTCATGCAAAACACTTCCATAGTAGTCATGTTGGGAAAAACTAAGTATATTTCCCTTCATCCTATCCCATCCCCCATTTATTCTATTTTCTCTTTTGACCCTGTCCCTCCTCAGAAGTGTTTGCTTCTGATTACCCCTTTCCCCAATCTGCCCTCTTCTCTACCATGCCTCTGCTCTCTTGTCCCCTTCCCCCCTCCATTTTCCTGTAGGGTAAGATAGATTTCCATACCCAACTGAGTGTGTGTTATTCCCTCCTTAAGCCAAGTCCAATGAGAGTAAGATTTACTCATTCCCTCTCACCTTCCCTAGCTTCTCCTCCCTGCTCCACTGTACAAGTCTTTACTTGTCTGTTTTATGTGGGATAATTTACCCCATTCTACCTCTCACTTTCTCCTTCTCCAATTATAATCCTCTCTCACCCCTTAATTTTATTCTGCAGATATCACCCCTGCATTTTCAACTCACCCTATCTCTCTCTCTCTCTCTCTCTATATATATATATGTATATATACATATATATAATCTACACACACACACACACACACACATATATATATATACACAAACACACACATACATATGATTTTTTCCCTCCAACTATCCTAATACTGACAAAGATCTCATGAGTTACAAATATCATCTTTCCATGTAGGAATGTAAACAATTCAACCTTAATAAGCCTCTTATGATTGCTCTTTCCTGTTTACCTCTTCATGTTTCACTTGACTCTTGTATTTAAAAGTCAAATTTTCTATTCAGCTCTGGTCTTTTTATCAAGAATACTTGAAAGTCCCCTATTTCACTGAATTACCATTTTTTTCCCTGAAGGATTATACTCATTTTGGCTGGGTGATCCTATCTCCTTTGTCCTCTGGAATATTATGTTCCATGCCCTCCAGTCTCTTAATGTAGAAGCTGCTAAATCTTGTATTATTCTGATTGCCTTTCCACAATACTTGAATTGTTTCTTTCTGGCTGCTTGCAATATTTTCTCCTTGACCTGGGAACTCTGGAATTTGGCTACAATATTCCTAGGAGTTTTCCTTTGGGGATCTCTTTCAGGAGGTGATTGGTGGATTCTCTTGATTTCTATTTTACCCTCTGGTTCTAGAATATCAGGGCAGTTTTCCTTGATGATTTCTTGAAAGATGATGTCTAGGCTCTTTTTTTGATCATGGCTTTCTGATAGCCCAATAATTTTTAAATTCTCCCTATTGGATCTATTTTCCAGGTCAGTTATTTTTCTTTCTTTCTTTCTTTCTTTTTGAGAAAGTATGCTTTCCTCCACTCTTTTTCATTTATTTATTTATTTATTTATTTATTTAATTATTTATAATTTTTAGACAATTGGGGTTAAGTGACTTGCCCAGGGTCAAACAGCTAGTAAGTGACATGTGTTTGGTCTGAGGCTGGATTTGAACTCAGGTCCTTCTGACTTCAGGGCCAGTGCTCTATCCACTGTGCCACATAGCTGACCCAACATCAGTTATTATTCCCATGAGATATTTCACATTATTTTCTATTTTTTCATTCTTTTGGATTTGTTTTTACAGTGTCTTGATTTCTTATACAGTCACTAGCTTCCAATTGCTCCAATTGAATTTTTAAGGAAGTGTTTTCTTCAGTGAGCTTTTGGGCTTCCTTTTCCATTTGGCCAATTTTGCTTTTTAGGGTGTTCTTCTCCTCATTGGCTTTTTGTACCTCTTTTGCCATTTGAGTTAGGCTATTTTTTACGGTATTATTTTCTTCAGTATTTTTTGGGTCTCCTTTAGCAAGCTGTTGACTTGTTTTTCATGATTTTCTTGCATCACTCTCACTTCTCTTCCCAGTTTTTCCTCTACTTCTCTTACTTTTTTCTCAAAATCCTTTTTGAGGGGGCAGCTAGGTGGTGCAGTAGATAGAGCTCCTGCCTTGGAATCAGGAGGACCTGAGTTCAAATCTGATCTCAGACACTTGACACTTACTAGCTGTGTGACCCTGGGCAAGTCACTTAACCCCCATTGCCTCACCAAAAAAAAAAATCCTTTTTGAGCTCTTCCATGGCCTGGAACAGATTCATATTTTTCTTGGAGGCTTTGGATGTAGGAGCTTTGACCTTGTTGTCTTCTTCTGGTTGTATGTTTTGATTTTCTTTGTCACCAAAGTAAGATTCTATGGTCTGACTTTTTTTGCGCCTTTATTTGTTCATGATCCTAGCCAATTATTTGAGTTTTAAATACTTTGTTTAGGTAGGGGTCTGCTTCCAGTGTGGAGGAGTACTGTCCCAAGCTTCAGGGGTTTTGTGCAGCTGTTTTTAGAGATACTTCTAGGCACCTGTAAATTTTCAGTTATTCCAAGGTGGTATGATAAGGGGCGAGGTGTTTACTCCTTTCCTGGCCTGTGCTCTGGTCTATGAGTGAAC
The DNA here is from genome assembly GCF_900497805.2 of Vombatus ursinus. Taxonomy (NCBI): domain Eukaryota; kingdom Metazoa; phylum Chordata; class Mammalia; order Diprotodontia; family Vombatidae; genus Vombatus; species Vombatus ursinus. The sequence goes on from NW_020954576.1 coordinate 14,696,803, forward strand.
ACAAGCACTCTTTTCTGCCTTCAAACTGTGAGGAGGATTTCCTCTCCACAGCCACTACAAGCTCCACCATGCCAGCACTCCTCCTCGCCCCAGAACTGTCACCCAGAACCGTGACCCAGATCCAAGCATGGTTAAAGCAAGAGAATCCTTCACAGCAAAGAGATACCTGCAATCCCCCTCTGATCAGTCACTTGATTCCCCCTCAGTCTGTGGGCAGGAAGCTCCAAAAGCAGCCACTGCCCCAGGGCCAAGCTCAGGGACTGGGGCTGGGATGATGCTTTTCTCGCAGAAGTCACAGACTTTTCCCCACTGACCTTCTAAGTTGTCTTTGGTGTTTGTGGGTTCAGAAGTCTGGAAACCACCACAGCTGCCTGTGATTCAGTCCTCTGAGGCTTACTCCAGGTGTTCTGTGGCCTGTGTGCCAATTCCAAACTGTGCTCCTCTCCCCACCTGGAGCAATATACCTTTTTGATCAAACATCTAGGCTGTCTTGGGCTATAAATTTGTTTTGTTCTGTCCTTTTGTGGGTTCTGCTGCTTTAGACTTTCTTTAAAGCCATTTTTTACAGGTATTTGGAGGGGTTTGGGGAAGAGCTAAAGCAAGTCAATGCTTTTACTCTGCCATCTTCGCTCTGGTCCCCCAAATAGTGAGTTCTTATCCCAGAAGCTGGGGTCTTTGGGTTTATCAAATAGTAGATTACTATAGTCATTGACTACTGTGTCTTGCATACCTAACCTATTCCACTGATCCACCACTCTTATGTCCTAGTGAGTACCAAGCAGTTTTGATGATTGCTGCTTTATAATACAATTTAAGATCTGGAATGGCTAGGCCACCTTCCCCTGCATTTCTTTTCATTAGTTCCCTTGATATTCTGGACCTTTTGTTACTCCAAATGAATCTTGTTATTATTTTTTCTAGCTGTATAAAATAATTTTTGGTAGTTTGCTTGGTATGGCACTGAATAAGGAAATAAGCTTAGATAGAATTGTCATTTTTATTATATTAGCTCCACCTACCCATGAGCAACTGATGTTTTGCCAATTATTTAGATCCAACTTTATTGGTGTGAAAAGTGTTTTGTAATTGTGTTCATATAGTTCCTGGGTTGGTTTCAGTAGGTAGGCTCCTAAATATTTTATAATGTCTACAATAACTTTAAATAGAATTTCTCGTTCTATCTCTTGCTGGTGGGTTCTGTTGGTAATATATAGAAATGTCAATGATTTATGTGGGTTTACTTTATAGCCTGAAACTTTGCTAAAGTTGTTTATTATTTCAAGTAGTTTTTTACTTGATTCTCTAAGTATATCATATCATCTGCAAAGAGTGATCATTTTATTTCTTCTTTGCCTATTCCAATACCTTCAATTTCTTTTTGTTTTCTTATTGCTAAAGCTAATATTTCTAGTACGATATTGAACAACAGTGATGATAATGGACATCCTTGTTTCAGCCCCTATTGGAAATGCTTCTAACTTGTCCTCATTACAAATGATGCTTGCTGAAGGTTTTAGGTAGATGCTACTTATTATTTTAAGGAAGACTCCATTTATTACTATGCTCTCTAGTGTTTCTAATAGGAATGGGTGTTGTATTTTGTTAAAAGCTTTTTCTGCATCTATTGAGATGATCATGTGGTTTCTGTTAGTTTTGTTGTTGAAATGATTAATTATGCTGATAGTTTTCCTAATATTGAACCAGCCCTGCATTCCTGGTATAAATCCTATCTGGTCATAGTGTATTATTCTTGGGATAAGTTGCTGCAATCTATTTGCTAATAGTTCATTTAACATTTTTGCATCCATATTCATTAGGGAAATTGATTTATAATTTTCTTTCTCTGTTTTGACTTTTCCTGGTTTAGGTATTAGCACAATATTTGTATCATAAAAATAACCAATATCTCTTCTTTCCCAGTTCCTTCTCTCTTACCCCCCCAAACACTATCCTGAGTAGAGAGCAAATAAATCCTGAGATTCAAATAGCCTTTTGACTTACACTAATCCTATATACTACCATTAGAACAAGTTTACATTTAGACATTCACAGAAATGCTTAAAAACATCTTTCATTTGAAAAAGAAATTGAAAAATAATATATTTCGAATAATAGCTCCTAGAATTCCAAGCTATCAAGCTCCCTTCTTTCTTATATTCTGATAGAGCATCAAGGAGAATGAGTCTCTGTCCAGTATACAATGTACCTTCTTATTTCAAGTATTTATACAAGAACCAAGAACCCTTTCTACCAATATTAGTGAAGACCTAGACATGAGCAAATTCCTGATATTCCTAGCAAAACCTGGGGTGGCAGAGCAAGCCACAGAGATGTAGTTTGGAGAATACCTCCCAAAAGATTGAATCTGGTCTGTGTCAACCTGGAGTTTGGAGTTCTGAGTCACAGGTTACATTTGAGCAAGTTGGAGATACAAAAGACATTAGAGATTAAAAATGCTGTCCAATCATGGAATGTATCCAGAAGTACTAACAAATTTTGTTCTAGGGCATGAAAAGGTAAAGAATTCATAGAATCTCAGAGTTAGAAGGAAGCTGAGACACCATCTAAAAGCCATAACTGAACAAAAATCTCCCCTAATATATAACTGACAAGTGATTATCTGACTTTTGCTTGAAGACCTCCAAAAGGAGGGAATCCACAAATTAGAAATGTTTGTTTAGGTGATCTAGAAATTGAGATTTCAGGATGACCATGGATAGAAGTGATATCTTTTAATGGAGATTCCTATATCAAAAAAAATCACAATACCAAAGCCCACCTGATGCTGAAATAAAAGAAAGCTTATAAAGAACTTATACCAAATTATGAAGACAGCTAATGAATTTAATAAGAGAACATTCTACAATTTTAATGACTTAAGACTTAAAACCGATGATATCTTGGGCCTCCTCTTCTTTTCTCTCTATATTATCTTACTTATTGATCTCGAGGGATAGGTAAATAGATAGATAGGTCATTCCCAATTACATATATTTAGTCTTTTCTCCCAAGCTCTAGTCTCACATGATCAACTGCTTTTTGGGCATCTCAAACTAGATTTCACATAGATATCTCAAACCCAACGAGTCCTACATAGAACTCATTGATGAAGGCAACATCACTCATTCATCAAGGCTCACCAATTTAGTGTCATCCTTTACTCCTCACTAGCACTCACTCCACATATTCAATCTGTTGTCATTTCCTTAATGATTCTACTTTATTTAGTAATTCCACAATATATGGAATATATGCATCCTTCTCTACATTCACACAACAGCTACCCTGCTGCAGACCCACCTCACCTCATACCTGGACTACTGCAATAACTTTATAATTGTTCTCCTGAGCTCAAGTCTCTCCTCAATCTATTTTCTACTGAAAGTGGAAAATCCCTTACTAAAGTAATTTTTCCAAAGTGCAAGTCTGACTATGTCATCCCCCTAATCAATAAACTCTAGTGGGTTCCTATAACCCCTAGGGTCAAATACAAAATCCATTGTTTGGTATTTAAAGCCCTTCAAAACTTAGTCCCTTCTATCTTTTCACAGTCTTCTTATATTTTCTCCCCTCCGCATAGTCTGTGATGGCACTGGTCTTCATGGTATTGCTCCCACTCTACATTCTCACTCCATGCCTTTTCACTGGATATCCCACATGACTGGAATGATCTTCCTCTTCACCAACACCTCCTGACTCCCATGGCTTCATTCATGACATCACAAATACCATCTTCTGCAGGCTGCCTTTCTCTGCCTCTATTGCTATATTTTACTCTGAGATTTTTTTTTTACTTTTTATTTGGACTATGTTTTCCTTTTCATTTACATTTTTAACATGCTGTTGCCTCCATTGGAATAAGAGCTTCTGGAAACCAAGTGAGATGCTTTTTTTTTTTGCCTTTCTTTGGCTTAGCGCAGTACCTGGCACACAATAAGCACTTAATAAATGTTTGTTGAATGACTAATTATGGAGAAATAGTTTAGACTTTGAAATCACCAAAAACTCAAAAAGAAAAATAGAAGAGGAAATGAACCATCTTTAATACTGGTAGAAACAGGTGAAATCAGAGGCTTATCATCATCTTTAAGACTGATATACAGTTTCTTTGACATTGACTGAAGAGCAGCCTATATGTTAGATTGACAGCTAGTCTCAAATCTAGGGAAACCTTGGTTTAAGTACTACTTCTGACACAAACTAGCTAACCACTGCCACTGAATAAGTCACTTATTTTCTCAATGTGCTAGCCCAGCTCTTTAAGACTGTAAGTCACAGAGAAGGTGCCAACCTGCATGGACAGAGGGAGTTTCCTAACCTCCTAGTCCCTATACTAGTAAAATCCTAGGTCTAATCCCTATCTCTATTGAAATTCATGAAGAATTAACTAGCAATTATTTGTACTCTTTGGGAAAACTGTTAGAAAAGCTTCTCCCATTACACATATCAGTTTTGCTTTTGTTATTTTCTTTAGAAAAGTATTTCATGTTATTGTAATACTTCATAGTTATAAAAGATATATGAGCTAACAAGCAGAAATGGCATTTAATCTATTTTTAGAAGAGAAGGAGTGATCTCAGTAGTTAAATCCCAGTGAAGAAATCACAGGAGGTTTGTAGACTCTAAACACCCTGTCTCCCCAAACTCCTGTCCAATTTGCTCTTTCAATTTTAAAGAGGGTCAGACAATTGTTAATCAGGAAGGAGGCTGGCAAGGTAAGCCCAGCTTTCCTTAAGCAGGGTACTTATGATTCAGTACCTGGCAATTTACCTTCCCAGTAAGTCACCATTGAGCCAGTTCCCTTAATATATATCTAAAGCTAAAGAATTGTTCAATGTATCATTCTTTGATAAAGTTTAAAAATGAAGCCCTGACCATTTCTAGTTGTCCAAGATCACCCTGGCTTTGAATACAAAAGTAACAGCATCTGTTACAGGGTCCTGGCCAAATCTCATAAGGGCTAATTTAATTGCTTTATGCCTGTTCCCTTTACTTCCTGTCCTTAAAAATACTTCACCAACCTCCTGGCACCACATAGAATTGACTGTTAATTGAATGCATTTTTAATCATTAAATCATTCCTTCTCCATCCCTACTCTAACCCCATTCAGTTATTTTTTTTTTTATTTAGAAGGTAAAGTCTGCAAAAGATACCATAAAAGACAAATAATAGTAATCAGTACTCAATTTGAAAGGAATAATTGAAGAATGTGTGTGTGTGTGTGTGTGTGTGTGTGTGTGTGTGCATGTGTGTTTAACTTCTGCTCCTTCTTTGGCCAATTATATAGCCTAATATAATTATTTTGGAGGGTAACACCTTCCTCACATTGCTGGACAGCTGGTCACCATCAAAGACCTTCTCTTAGGTGGTATTTTCATCTTATTTTGGTGTATGCTATTTCAAAGAGCCAGATGGTTTTTTCTCCTGTCCCTTGTTCCTATCTCTTCACAGCAGGAAGCATCTTTCAAAGGTAATGAGAGCCCCACCCAGGGAAGACAGGGTTACAAAGTAAGTCCTTGGTTGGTAATGTGATGAAGGTGATCAGGTATATTAGCAAATACAGTTGTAGGATGTAACAATAAGATTATAAAACAAAAAGTGACGGGAATTCCAAATGAAGCTAGGAAAGCAGGGAGGTCTTAATAATGGCTGTCTATGCAGGGATATTGCAATCCCAAGTGACTAGAGAAGAAGTCACTTAGAAAGTAACTGTCACCTGAGATGTTATTAAATGTGCATCATTAGAAATCCCATTCCATTGCAGGAAGGGATCTTATTTTATTCCGATATGCAAGATATTCTCCTTCTCACATCTACTCCCTTAACTAGGCATAATATAGAATGGGAGAATATTGTTGTTGTTGTTCTTCTTCTTCTTATTATTATTATTAAATTTTACTTTTGTATTTATTTAATAGATATTATGCCCCTGGTTCTTTCATATAAATACAACATTTCTTTAACAATCTTCATCTCTTCCTTATCCCAACTGTCTCATCCATTCACAAATTTAAGCTAAATTAAATTGATTTTTTTAACTTTTTTAGGCTTTAGTTGTGTTTTGTTCCTCTGTGGCAGAATTCCTGGATTGAGAAAACCCAAACAAGAACAAAAAAAACTCTTTACCATTTCTGTGCTAACATGAAAAAGAAAAACAAACAAACAAACAAAAAATCCCCGTGAGATACAAACTAAAATCAGGGAAAAGTAGCACAGTAGCTGGGGGCAGCTAGGTAGATAGAGAGCCAGGTCTGGAGTCAGAAAGACTCATCTTCCTGAGTTCAAATCTGGCCTCAGACACTTACTAGCTGTGTAACCTTGGGCAAATCATTTAACCCTGTTAGCCTGAGTTCTTCATCTGTAAAAATGAGCTGGAGAAGGAAATGGCAAACTATTCGAGTAGCTTTGCCAAGAAAACCCTAAATGGGGTCACAAAGAGTTGGACACAACTGAACAAGAAAACACAGTAGTAGTTGGAAAAAAAGATAGTTTTCACTTCATTTATTTTTTTAATATATTCTGATTAGGAAGTTTAAAAGTATAGTAAAGGAAATCAATACAAACTGTCACATCACTGGGAAGGTTCATAAGACCTTGGGTTTACCTGCTTTAGGGGAAAATGCGTAGAATAGAGAAACCAAATCCTCTGACTTTAAACTAAATCATATCAACACAATAGCAAATATGAGAAGAAACCAAAGCAACGATAGCTTACCTGGCTAAGACAGTGAGATATGCTGCAGATTTTATCCTCATCACTCTTGAACTTCTTTGTTAAAATTTGGCTATTTTGTGCCCTAAGTCCTGTTGATGCTGTGAGCTTGAGACATTTATTTTAACCTGACATCTGCTCAAAATTGGTTACATGTCTCACCGTGGCTATGTATATGGATTCCAATACACTGTCACAGAGAACAAATTGGTCTTTAGGAAACAGTCAGATTCTTCACTGTTTATTCTTCTAATGTAGAATCAGCCTTATAAGCCTACAGGAGAGATTTACATAATGTTAAGCTATATATCAGCCTCATGTACTACCAGACCATTAGCAAAAGGGACTAGTAATAGCTATTCTCATGGTACTCGTACCATTGCTAGATTTAAATGATATAATATTTGTCAAGCACTTTGCAAGCCTTAAAGTACTGTATACATGCAAATGATGATGATGATGATGATGATGATGATGATGATGATTTCTTCTCTGGAGCACAATTTGGTAGTTACAATTAGTTATTTTTTTCTTTTTTAAATTCTTGTGGTTTCTATTTACATTGTTGTAGTCATTGTATATGTTGCTCTCTGGAAGGCCTTTCTCAGTCCCACTCACTGTTATTGCCTCTCCTCTGAGATTAAATTTCATTTACTCTATATATTTTCAATATTTATAGTATTTGCATATTGTCTACCTCCTTAGAATGTGAGGTCCTTGAGGACAATGACAGTGTTTCTGCCTTTATTTGTATCACCATTGCTTAGCACAGTTCCCGGAACTTTTTTTGTTGTTGAGTCATCTCAATTGCATCCAACTCTGTGACCCCATTTGGGCTTTTCTTGGCAAAGATACTAGAGTGCTTTGTCATTTCCTTCTCCAGCACATTTTACAGATGACTAACTGAGGCAAACAAGTTTAAGTGACTTGCCCAGGATCACACAGCTAGTAAGTGCCTGAGGCCAGATTTGAACTCAAGTACCCCTGAGCTCTATCCACTACATCACCTATTTGTAAGTGCTTAATAAATATTTGTTAATTTCATTGAAATATTGACTGGTTAGTTCAACTTAATTGACTTTGCATCAATTCCTAGGATAATAGGAATTTTTTTAAAGCTTAATTTGCCCTCAGTCCTTACTCTAAATCTCCAAAAATGTGGAAGTGTCTAGTTCCCTTGTGAGACTTTTTCAACTCTAAAGCCAGCATGCCAGTTGAGGGGGCTATGTGAAAGGTTATGGAGGAACCTAACTACCCCCACATAGACTATGGCTAATATCCACATAGGATTCCAGATAGATGAAGAACACCAACAAGAAACAGAAGGCAGCTCCTCCATTCAGTCTGAAACTGCACAAAAAGAGAGTCATCAGATGATAACAGAAAGATTACATCAGGGAAAGCATTGAACTCAGGTAAAGGGGTTGGAAAACAAAGGTCTGAAAAGGGGCCCCCGCTAGGAAAGCCAGTACAAACTTCCCAAAACAGTCTTTTAGTCATTCTGAACAAGGGGATTGCAAACCAATACAAGCTATGATAACTGGGGCCCTGAAGCTAGATCCTCGTTCAGCCTATTAAAACAAGCAGATCCAGTTCACAAAGATCACTGCACAGTGAGATAGGGCCCAGTAGCACATTTCTTGGGACATAGAGAGCAAGAGAATAAGGTAGAGCCAATTCAGCACCATAACAGTAGTCCTGGAAAAGGCAGTGAGGAAACGGGCTGTTCAGAAGGTCTGAGACCAACATAATTGTCAATATCCACACGAGGGGCTGGGATCAATTCTCATTTGGGGATGGTGTAATAAAAAGGAAACCAAGACTGGTGTTGGCCAGAATCCCCAGTATAGCACTAGGAAACTATGAAAGAAGCCAGTAATTAAGGTGCAGGGTAGGCCTAGTGTTACATATCCAGACCAGCAATGGCATACAAATGACAGAGGAAGAGAGTCAGACAAAGGCTGCAGAATTCTAAGGATACAAAAGAGAACTGGCTACAGCAAAGTCCTGATATAAAAACTGAGGGTGGAAATACTAAGTTTACAGAAAAAATACGACATATTCACAACATACAATGAAGTAAATAGCTAATAAGCAGAGCCCATGAGTTTTTGTGTTTCGTTTTGTTTTTTTAAAGGCAAGGCCCAAAGATGATAAGAATCTTGGCTGGGATGAAACGTAGCAAGAGGTAAAAATGAAATTAAAGCTCAGGAGGAAAAAACTGAAAGTATCATAAAAAGCTCAGACCCAGTTAGTGGACATCAAATAAAAAGAGTGTAACAATTAGGCCTCAATGATGTAACAAAAATATGATGTAACAAAATATGATTACTTACAGATCAATAGCTTAAAAGGACCTGTTATATGACAGTATCTACCAGAGTTCCCAGCTCCCTTTCATAATGAAGATATTTTTTCTCTAAAAGGAGACAAAATTGTCCCTGGGACCTGAATGACCCCTACTCCCCTTAAGGCAGTATCCCCCACTTAAGAACATGAAGATGTCCACCCACATGAAATTGAGACCATTCTTACGTGATGGGTCTCTGAAGACAGGTCACCCACACCCTGCCATGCTGACCAGATAACATTTCTTGCCAATATAAAGTGGATAGAGTTTATAGCACCCATATAGAATATCCTTGCTCTGTTAGGGCTTAGCAAATTTCCTTTTTTGAAACAGCTAAATGACTTCTAAATGCTTCCTTTTTTCCCAAAAATGAACCTGAACTAATAGGACATGAATGTCAAGCCCGCTGCTAACAGAAGCAAAGAGGTCATCATATCTAACCCCCTACTCCATTTCACTGATGAAGAAACTAAAGCAAAGAGAGGTTAAGTGATTGCCCAGGGTCATAACACTAGTAATTTTGTCTAATGTGGTTTTGAACCCATATCCTACTGACTCTAAGTCCAATGTCCTTTCCACTACAATACAACGCATTTTTCTAGAAGAGGCAATGAGCAAACTGCCCAGATCTACTAGAACAGAAGGTAAAATGAAAATAGAAAGAACCTATCAGGCACCTCCTTAAAGAAATCCTGAACTAAAATTACCTATGAATGCTATAGCCAAAATTCTGAGCTTTCAAGTCAAAGGAAAAAAAAAAATGTGGAAAACAAGAAAGAGTTTAAGTGCCAAAGAACCAATGTCAGGATTGTATATGAATATGCTGTAATTCCTATAAAGGAAAGAAAATCTTGGAAAAAATATTACAAAGGGCAAAAGAAAAAGGTTTATGACCAAGACTAACTTACTCTGCAAAAATAAATGTGATCCTATTTGTGGAAATAGGGACCTTTAATATAATATAAGACTTCCAAGCATTTGATGAAAGAATCAGAGCTTAGTGGACACTTTGAAATGTGAATACATGAGTGAAGTGAAAACTAGAAAGTTAAATATATCTTTGCAGGGTTATAGAATCTAAACAATAATAAAACACTAGCATTCATATGGAGTTGAAAAATACATAGGCTTTCATACATGTGCTCCCTTCAAGGGTAACAGAGTGAGTTAAGTGAGAAAGACAGAAGCTGGAAGTTATATTTTTCCTGGTTTTATTTTCTTAACACAGAAAAGAAAATGGAAAAGAAGAGGAAATATATAGTAGGGAAGAATTGAGGAAGAAAGGAGAGGACTTTGCTATTTCACATAAATATAATGTTAAATACAAGCATATAAACATGGAGGAAACGGTGAGATTTCAGGTATCTCATGGACCTTATTTTTTGTCTGAACCAGACAAATATGTTTTGAACATACACACACACACATACACAGCATTATATATAAATATATTAAATAAATAGGAAAAAAAGGAAAAGAGAGTAAAAAGAAGAGTAGAATCACAATACAAAAAACCTTTGATATCAAAGGATTGATCATAAAGAAGGAATTAATAGAAGAGAAAGTTTAAGAAGTAGAGAGCAGTGTAAGGAGAGGTAAAGAGAAACAAGGAAGAGTAATAGGGCAGGACATTTAATTCTAAAGATTCCTTTTATTTCTGAAATTCACTCTTCTTTGTAAAGAGGATCAGGGAGAAAATAGAGAGGAAATAGATTATTATGGAGGACAAAATAAAAAGCCAGAATGGGGGAAGCAATACAGTAAATCTGCAAATACCATTATTCCTACAGTGATCTTAGCAGATTGTCATCCTGCATAGTAATTGGAATTTTTTTTATTTTCATTTTCAGTTCTAAATTATTTTCCTTTCCCATCCCCTCCCACATCCACTAAGAAGGCAAGAAATACACCTATTTTATGTATGGAGAGATGTCATATTTCCACACTAACCATGTTGCAAAAAAAAAAAAAGCATAAAAAATGAAGTGAAAAAATACTTTATTCTGTACTCAGAGTTCATGAGTTCTCTCTCTGGAAGTGGATAGCATTTTTTTTAAAACTGTGAATCCTTCAGAACTGTCTTGGGTCATTGTATTGATCAGAATAGCTAAATTTTTCTCAGTTGATTATGATTACAATATTGCTATTATTATGAAAGTGTTATCCTAGTCCTTCTCACTTCATTTTGCATCAGCTTATATAAGTCTTCTCAGGCTTTACTGAAATCATCTTCTTTGCCATTTCTTATAGCACAATAATATTTCATCAAATCACATATCACAACTTATTCAGCCCCAATTCAGTCACAACTTATTCAATTCCCCAATTGATGGACATCCCCTCAATTTCTGATTATTTGTCACCACAAAAAAAGAGCTGCTATATTTTTGTACATATAGATCCTTTCCCTTTGTCTTTGATTTGTGATATTTCTAGGTCAAAGGGTATGCACAGTTTTATAGCTCTTTGGGCATAGTTCCAAATTGTCCTCCAGAATGGTGGGATCAATTCATAGCTCCACCAACATCTCTTTAGTGTACCTAAGTTTCTCCATACCCTCTAGCATTTTTTATTCTCCTTTTCTATCATATCAGTCCAATCTGATGGATGTGAGGTGGTTCCTCAGAATTGTTTTAATTTAAATTTATCTAATTTTTAGTTATTTAGAGATTTTTTTCATGTGATTATTGATAGTTTTGGCTGCTTCTTCTAAAAATTGCTTGTTCATATGTTTTCATAATTTATCAGCTGGGGGAATGGTTTTTTTTTTATAAATAATTTTTTTATAAATATTTTTATAAATATGACTCAGTTCCCTGAGTTCTCCCCATGAGAAAGAACTTAACCAGAGAAACTTGGTGTAAATCCTCCTGCTTTCCTCTTAATTTTGACTTTGACCTGCATTCAGACTCTACAGTTCTTTCTCTGGATGAGGATAGCATTTTCCATCATGAGTCTTTTGGAATTGTCTTGGATCATTGTATTGCTGAGAAGAGCTAAGTCTATCCAAGTTGGTCATCACACAATGTAGCTGTTACTGTGTACAATGTTCTTCTGGTTCTGCTCACTTCACTCAGCATCAGTTCATGTAATTCTTTCCAGTTTTCTCTGAAATCTGCCTGCTCATCATTTCTTATAGCACAAAAGTGTTCCATTACATTTATATACCACAACTTGTTCAGCCATTCCCCAATTGATGGGCATCCCCTCTATTTCTAATTCTTTGCCACCAGAAAAAGAGCTGCTATAAATATTTTTGTATATGTAGGTCCTTTCCCTTTTTTATGGTCTCTTTGAGATACAGACCTAGTAGTGGTATTGCCGGATCAAAGGGTATACCCAGTTTTATAGCCTTTTGGGCGTAGTTCCAAATTGCTTTCCAGAATGGTTGGATCTGTTCATAACTCCACCAACAATGCATTAGTGTTCCAATTTTCCCACATCTTCTCCAACATTTATCATTTTCCTTTTTTTTTTCCAAATTAGCCAATCTGATAGGTGAGAGAGAGTGAGGAATCCACCAATTTGATAGGTACCTCAGAGTTGTTTTAATTTGCATTTTTCTAATCAATAATGATTTAGGGTATTTTTTCATATGACTATAGTTAGCTTTAATTTCTTCATCTGAAAACTGCCTGTTCATATCCTTTGACCATTTATCAATTGGGGGATATCTTGTATTGTTATGGATTTAACTCAGTTCTCTATATATTTTAGAAATGAGGCCTTTATCAGAGATACTAACTATAAAAATTATTTCCCAGCTTTCTGATTTCCTTCTAATCTTGGTTGCATTGGCTTTGTTTGTGCAAAAAACCCTTTTTTTAATTTAATGTAATCAAAATTACCCATTTTGCATTTCATAATGTTCTCTGTCTCTTGTTTGGTCATAAATTCTTCCCTTCTTCACAGATCTGACAGGTAAACTATTTCTTGCTCTCCTAATTTGCTTATGGTATCACCCTTTGTGTCTAAATTATGTACTCATTTTGACCTTAGCCTGGTATATGATATAAGATGCTGGGCTGTGCCAAGGCCTCTAGACTTCAAATTTTTAACATTTCTTGAATACACTCCCTTCTCTTCTCTGACACTGCCACCACTCTAGCACAGACCCTCATCACTTCATGCCTTGATTTCTGCAACAGCCTGCTGGTGCATCTGCCTGCCTCAAGTCTTTCACCACTCCCATCCATTCTCCATTCAATCACTAAAATGATATTCCTAAACCACAGAACCGATCTTGTCACTCCACCTACTCAATAAATTCCAGTAGCTTCCTATTGCCTCTAGGATCAAATGCAAAATGCTCTGACATTCAAAGCTCTTCATAATTGAGTGTCCCCCGGTCTCCACCCCTGCCACCTCTCCAATCTTGTTACACCTTATTCCCCAACACATATTCTTTGGTCCAGTGTTTCTAGCCTCCTGGCTATTCCACAAACAAAACACTCCATCTCTTGGCTCCAGACATTATCTCTGGCTATCCCCCATAAATAGAATGCTCCCCCTCTTCCACTTCAACTACTTACCTCTCTGGCTTCCTCTAAGTACCAACTAAAACCCCACCTTCTATAGAAGACTTCTCCAAACCCTCTTAATATCAATAGAGTTGGGCAAGCAACAAGATGACATTAATATGAACGAACCTAATATAATATGTGTAGTGAGTGAGGGGCATGTGGAAAAGATTACTAGTTTCACTGTCCAAAAATAACATGAAAGAACCACTACTCTAAGGGAATTGATTACAACTGGTTTATTTGATAATGACTGTTTGCAAAATATAAAAAATAAATCTTGTATTTTGAAGTGCTACTTGATTACAGTTGAAAAACAGCATAGATTGTGAGAGTGCTAATTAGAGCAAGTCATCATTTGACTGACCTATCATGGCTTTAAAAGTTTTCAGTTTTTCTCCCTTGAGAAAATGCAGACTGTGCCTGTCTATACATAATGTTGTGTGTGAAAAGGCCTCTCAGATGCTGATATCTCAGTATGCAAATGAATGGTCAATTATATAAAGCCTGGTAAGCAGGAGAATTAATTCTACATTCAGCTCCTTTACTTGCTAATAGAGCACTCTGTGCCTCCATTTCTTTTATTTCAAATAGAATGCATTCCTAAGAAATAACATGTCAAATAACAATGAATACTTCAAGTCAATAATGAAAGTCCAAACAGTTACAGTGTTTCTAGGTTAAAATGTGTATTCCTCATAATCCCTCTTTCACGCAGCTAACAAAATTTTATTACTAAAAATCTGATTTGATCATGTCATCATAACTACTCAAAAATATTCATTGGTTCTCTTTTGCCTCTGGAATAAAATCCGGTCTTCAGACAATCATTAAAAACCATCCATAATCTGGTTTCTATCTATTATTCCTGTCTTATTACTACTGCATAATCATACACTTTCTGTTGACATTTAATTGGGCCTACTAGCTGTTCCTTGTACATAACATTCCATCATCTACGTTTGTACCTTTATATTTCTTCCATGTCTAGAATGCATGCTGTCCTCATCTCTGCCTCATAGAATTCCATAGATAGGGTGCCACCTCCTAATAAAGCCTTTCTTGATCACTGTAGTAGTAATTGGCATTCTGCTAGGACTCTGGCCTGAGTCAGGCCCAGCTCAAAACAAATGGTTTAATGAAAACATTTGATCCATTACAGCATGTTAACTAGTTTCAAATATGCCAACCATGTTTGCTATTCAGATTTCAAACTTTTTCAGATATTTTCAAAATTCTCATTACTTCAAAATACCCAAGAAGGTAGAATAAGATGTGACATTTTCATTTTGAAAAATCATTCTTTGCTATTTGAACATGTAAGCCACAAGTGGCCAAGAAAAGAAAAACATTGACCAACCTTTTTTTTTTTATTTTAATTTTTTTTTTTTAGGCAATTGGGGTTAAGTGACTTGCCCAGGATCACACAGCTGGTAAATGTCAAGTGTTTGGTCTGAGGTCAGATTTGAACTCAGGTCCTCCTAACTTCAGGGCCAGTACTTTATCTACCATGCCACCTACCTGCCCCAGCCAACCTCTTTAAAGACCATATTCTATCCAGGTAATTGTCTGCTCTTAACATTATATATAACTAGCATCTGCAAGCTGTGCAAAGTAATTCTTCTTCCCAGTGATTATATGATTTTCTTCTATTCCTTCCTACTGTTTAGTGGGTACATTTTTGTACATCTATGAAGCTGTGGATCAATGAGACCTTTTTAATGCTGCTACTACTTGCTGCTGCCCCTGAATGTTATTTGCATCACCTTTGATCCTAAGTTACAGCATTTTTATTTATCTCTGCATGGCACTTTCAACATCCCAGCTCTCTGTGAGTCTTATTGGCTCTATTCTTTAAAGTTTTCTTTTTCTTTTTTTTAAAGCAATTCATCTGGTTCTCTCCTTTTTTTAGAGGCCACCCACCCACAACATATCTTTGTAATTCAACCACTTGAACCTTAAACTATTCTCTTTAACTGTGAAGTAAATGTGTTTGCCATAGATACCACACATAAACAGGTTTTTTGGCTATAAAACCTTTGAAATAAATACGGTTGCCCTTCACATGCGAAAATACTTTGAAGTTGCAGTTGAAAAGATCTATAAATAACCAGCAACACTCTCCACAACAGGTACATAACACTATGTTTTCTTTCGAGCCTATGACCACAATTGTCTCTTACTTTTTCACAAGATCATAGAAATTGGAATTTTAAGGGATGGTAGAGGTCATCTAACCAACAATCCCATCAAGTGTGGATCATAGGATCAAAAGTGTAGGACTATAGGACCATAGACTTATGGTTGAAAAACTCAAGAGGTCATTTAGTACAACCTCAGCATTTACTACATGAGGAAATTTAGATCCCGAGATGTAAAGTGTGTCCCAAAATCTTACAAGTCATAAGGGGCAGAATTCAAATGTGTGACCTCCGACTATAAATCCAGCATTCTTGTTGCACCATCCTACCAGTGACAGGAAGCCCTTCCACATAGTCCCTAAAAAGTGGTTTTTTGAACTCTTCTTTTGAAACTTTCAAACTCAGATCTTTTAAAATCAGATCAGGTAGCAGGGGAAAACTATGGCAATCTTACAGTATTTAGTGATTGAATGTTATCTGTTAATGCCTACCCTCCATATCCCCCCCTTTTTTTTAGGCAATTAGGGTTAACTGACTTGCTCAGGGTCACACAGCTAGTAAGTGTCAAGTGTTTGGTCTGAGGCCGGATTTGAACTCAGGTCCTCCTGACTTCAGGCCGGTGCTCTGTCCACTGTGCCACCTAGCTGCCCCCTCCATATCCCCTTTTTGAACCCCATCCTATGCTCTGCTATAGTTTTTGAGAACATCTTCTAATGAGCCATTTATAACTCATACGTTTGCAAGATAGCGATACTCATCACCCCTTTCTGACCCCATAAGTTGTATAAACATTCAACCTACTACATCTTCATGTAAAACCCTCATTAGCTGTGTGTACTCTCTCATTGGAAATGGTTCCCAACTAAAGAAGTTAGAATTGGAAACTGGGCATGCATTAAGCCTGGACTAATTCCCCTATTTGTGATTATTGAAGGGAAGAGGTTTTTACATTTTTTAAAAATCTATGACCACAGTGGAAGAAGGAATTGCTCTAAAATGGAAATGGTAATGATCCAGGAATTTCTATCTACAAATTTAAAGTGACAAAACTGTCATACCCCCAGTGCGAAATCTGAGGGAAACCTATTTCAGAATCAATGTTGAATATCTTTGTTCCTCCAATTTTGACCTGTGGATCATTTCAGTTTTAGCATGGCAACTCCCTGGAAGACTGAGAATTAGTTGTATCATCCCACTCTGATAACTGAGATTCTGTGGCACGCTTTACTGTGATTTCCCTCTTCCTTTGTTCCTCTTCTGCTATGTACTTGGATACCTCACGTAAAGCCTATTCCCTTCCTTGACATGAATTAATACAATATACGATAAAATACTTACTCCTTTATGCATTTCTGGAGTACCTGATTCCTTGCAAAATGTTCTTATATCCAAAGATAACTGAAACAAACTAGAATGTTAGCACAATGAAAATGTGAAGCTAAAGAAATAGTTAATGCCATTGAAGGAAGACTCAAAACTCAAAGAAATCTCAAGTGGGTAGAAACAAACTAATATGAAATTTACCAGGTATTAATGTAATGACCTGCATGGATATTCAAAAATCCAGTTATAAACATACAAGATAATGAGAAATGGGGCTCAGTAACATTTCATGTGACAAACATCTGGAGTTTTTGGTTGACCACAAAGTGATCATGAGCCAAGTATGACATGGCTAAAAAAAAAAAGCTAACAATCATATGATCAAGGATTTAGAACTGGAATGAATCTTGGAGATCATCTAATCAGCATTCTTCATTTTCAAGAATGGGAAACTGAGGTGCAAGAGACATCAAATAATTTAGTAATGACATCCTGAAAAATAGAAGCAAGTTTTAACTATGCTGAAG
Source organism: Vombatus ursinus (assembly GCF_900497805.2). NCBI lineage: Eukaryota > Metazoa > Chordata > Mammalia > Diprotodontia > Vombatidae > Vombatus > Vombatus ursinus. The sequence goes on from NW_020954576.1 coordinate 14,714,377, forward strand.
AGAATGATAAGGATAAACTCTAGTAGTTCTATATTACCTTTGTTAACAGAACTTACTATACACAAAAATATTCAACCAAACTGAAATGTTTTAAATGGAAGATTACCTCCAAAAATATAAAATTCCTAAATTTATAGATTATGGAATAGAGGTCTTAATCAACCCAATCTTAGAGAAAAATGGAATTACACATGAAACAGTTTCAGAGGAAAAAGTTTCCTGGTCTAGTGGATACATAGAAGAATTCCGTAAAGAACAATTTAAAGAACATTTAATACATATTCAATAAAATCATTAAAAATGGGGGGGAATGCTGTATCAAACGCCTTTATGAGATAAATATAGTCCTAAAAATTTTGCTTCTGATGACTACTTCCCTTAATCTGCCCTCCATTTTATCACACACATCCCCTTCCACTTCCACTTCTCCATTGGATAAGATAGATTACTATACTCAGTGTGTGTGTGTGTGTGTGTGTGTGTGTGTGTGTGTGTGTGTGTGTGTGGTAAAGTGAAGATGCACCCATTTTCTGTGCCATGGTGCTTCTGTTATTTGACACAATTCTGGCAATGCTAACAATACAAACAATATAAAAGAAAAAGAAAGAAAAGTCATAAATCTAAACAAGGAGAAAAAAAATTCTCCTGATTCTGCTGCTGAACTGATTTTTTTTCTTTTCTTTTTACTTATCTAATGGAAATAATTATTTCACTCAAGCATTGTAATACAAATAAAATGCACAAATTCAACAGTATTTTGGTACAACATAAACTCCAGAAGTAAATAATATAAAATAAAATCCCATTTATAATAATGATGAATATATATAACACATATATTATATGTAATGAAAATATTCATTATATATTATTTAAGATATATTATAATGAAAAAATTCTTGAAGTCATTCTACCAAGGCACATGGAAAACAATTATTACTATGAAACACTCTTTAAAGAAATAAGGAATCTGGAAAGACTTACATGAACTGATGTTGAGTGAAATGAGCAGAACCAGGAGAATACTGTACACAGTAATAGCTATATTGTGTGATGATTAACTTTAATAGAATTGGCTCTTCTCAGCAATGCAAGAATCTAAGACAACTCCAAAAGACTCATGATAGAAAATGTTATCCACAATCAGAGAAAAAGTTATGGAATCTAAATGCAGATTGGAGTATACTATTTGTTCTTCTGTTGTTGTTTGGTTTTGTTTCTTCTTTCTTGTGGTTCTTCTCATTTGTTCTAATTCTTCTTTACAACATAACTAATGTGAAAATATATTTAATATGAATGTATATGCAAAACCTATATCAGATTGTGTGCCATCTTGAGGAAGAGGAGGGGAATGAGGGAGGAGGAGAAAATTTAAAACTCAAAAGCTTATGGAAGTGAATATTGAAAACTAAAAAGAAATAAATAAACTTTTAAAAAAGAAATAATGAATCACAAATTGTTAAAGCAATATTCATTGCTTAAGTCTGGGCTATGCCAATATAACAAAGATTATGATACAACTTCAACTCTGAGTTGAGTGCTATGCCAAACAAATTTTAATGCATTAAATGAAAGAAGGAAGGAAGGAAGGAAGGAAGGAAGGAAGGAAGGAAGGAAGGAAGGAAGGAAGGAAGGAAGGAAGGAGGGAAGGAAGGAAGGGCAAAAGCATTTATTAAGAGCTTAGCTTTGTACCAGGCACTGTGCCAAGGGCTAAGGACAGACCTACAAGCAAGACAATCTCATACTCAATAAGCTTATATTTTAATAAGGGAAGAAAATGTGTGCAGTGGAGGATGAGTTGGAAAGTGGGCCAGAGGTTATATGATTAGCTGCCCAAAGGTGGTGCAATGGATAGATCGCAGGTCCTAGGAAAACCTGAGTGCAAATGCAGATTCTTTCTGATGAACCTAGGCAAGTTTGCTTAATCTCCATCTGCCTCAAGCTCCCTGATGGTAAAATGTAAATAATAATGGTATCTACCTCCCAAGGTTCTTATGAAAATCAAATAATATTATATTTGGAAAGAGCTTATCATAGGGTCTGGTACATAAGAGTCACTTAAATTCTTATTTTCTTCTTTTGTTCCTTCTTTCCTATTGGCAAGTCTTGGAGTTGTCCAGAAAGTGCCATGGTAGATTCAGGACTTGGTAAAATATGGCTCACCAATCAAAGTGCAGAGTCCCAGAAGCAGAAATATGAGTTCCAATGAAAAGGAGGTAGAGAAATATTCCAGATATAATAACAAAATTTATTGATAGTAACAAAATGTATGGAATTTTAAGGGGAATAATTTTAAAAGTAGAAATAAAGATGAATAATACTTTCAGACATCAAATTATATTAAAAAGTAGTAATCATAAATAGACTAGATAAAAAAAGTCAGAAACAATTCAATTCCATAACCAAGTGTTCAATAAACCTAAGAAACAAATAAATGATAGAGAACTCCCTATTTGACAGCAAACTGTTGGGAAAACTAGAAAGCAGTTTGGCAGGAATTAGGTTTATATCATTATCTTACACTACATACTCAAAAACTCTAACTGTACATATAATTTAAGTAAATATAAAAGCTACACAAAAAATGAAAACAAGCAATTTATACAACTATAACTGGGTATAAGGCATAGGAGAGTCTTAACTAAAATGATCACGAAGATAAAACATAATTTTGATTATATGAAATTAAATAGGTTTTGTATGAGCAAAATCAATGCAACTAAGAAAAGGAATAGAGGAACTGTGTCATCCAATCACTGGGTTTAACCTCCATGAAAAATGTAGAATTAACACAAATATATGACTGTGTCATTCCCCATTTTATAAGTGTTCAAAGTTTTTAAACAGATATTTCTCAATAAAAAATGCAAACTATTAACTGCCATGTGAAAGAAAATAACTTTTAACTATATAAGATAGTTCTTAATCACTAATGTCACTAATAATTATAAGAGAAATAAAAGAAAAGCAAATCTGAGTTCTCCCTTCACACTCAAGAAATGAGCAAAGATAATAAAAGTTAGAAATAGTCTCCCTGAAGTCAGGAGGGTCTGAGTTCAAATCCAGCCTCAGACCAAACACTTGACACTTACTAGCTATGTGACCCTGGGCAAGTCACAATGCCAATTGCCTGAAAAAAAACAAAAACAAAAACAAAAAACAGTCAATGACAGAGGAGCCATGGAAAGTCAAGAGCACCCACTAGAGGAAAAACAAGGCTCAGAGAGGATGATAATGGGGACATGTTAATGTTTTGCAACAATTTAATTTTAATAGTTGCTGCCATACTTTTGGCTATTCTTTTTTACAGTGCCTGAAATCTGTGCAAAAATAGCAAAAATAAAAGTAAATTATTAATAAATGCTTTTGGAACCTTAAAAAAAGAAAGAAAACTAAGAACACAAACATATTGTTGGGGGTATTGTGAATTGGTTTGATTGTTATGGGAAGCAATTTGAGTCTATGCAAAAGAACAAAAAAAGTGATTAAATATCTACATGGTGACCCAGCTATCTCACTGCTATTCATATACCCCAAGGAAGTCAAAGATAGGGAAGATCTCACTGCACAATACTTTTCATAGCAACACTTATTTGTTGTAGTCAGTTATACTAAACCAAGTAAATGCCAATTTATTAGAAAATGGCTTTAAAAAGCAAGTTAAAGAACAGGTTAAGAATCCTTGCTCTACATGGTGAGGTCCTTCAGATACTCCTGTTGTGGATAACTCTGTGCTCATTCATCAAGTTTTGAATCATTGCAGATCCTCCCAAAAGAGATCCATTCTAAGTTGAGTTTAGTTTAACTATTCACGCAGGGGAGTGGGGAGGGGGGAACTGATATTTATATAGCACCTACTAAATTCCAAGCGCTGTGCTAAGTATTTTACAATTATTTGATCTTCATAACAACCCTGAGGGGTAGGTGTTGTTATTAGCCCCATTCTAGAGATTAGGAAAAGAGACAGATAAAGGCTAAGTCTAATGTCACACAGCTAGTAAGTCTGAGGTCAGATTTGAACTCAGGTCTTTCTAACACCAGGCCCAGCATTCTATTCACTGCATGGCCTAGTTGCCTAAAAACAACAGAAATGAAGAATTTTTGATGTTCTATGTGGAACTCATAGTAATGGTCTGTAAGACAGATAGGCAGCAGACAGACACATACATACATACATACATAAATACATGCACAGATAGGTACACAAATGCATGCATACATTTTATATACATACTTATATGTGTTTGTACACACTGAGCAGTCACATGACTCTTAAGACAACATTCCCAGTCCTCTGAAGGGTCAGTGCAGCCTCCATAGATGACCCACATCACTGCTGGTGTGTTTATAATGGTCACAGACTATCCTCAAATAAAGCGGGATGTGGAAGGACCTGTCAGAAGGGTCAAACTTAACTCCTTTTACATCAATTTGTATAAAGAAGTAATGCCAAATTTAAGAAATTTGTGAATTCAACTGACTACATGACAGAGGAAGAAAAATCTAGTGATTCCTTTGTTTTTGACAGAATGTTGACTGATCAAGTGGAAAGTGACATCCACCAGGCACTTGCAGCTGTTCCATGGTGGTTGTTTGTTAAAGCAGCTCATTGTGACATCCAGAAGGACCCGATTCCACTATTCTGCACAGACTGGATCACCCAGTTCTGGAATGAAGTGGTGGCATACTACCCTTGGTCTAGAAAGCAGTTACTCACAGAAGTTGAATGGGAATACAGCTGCAGAGGGGCCTTGAGAATAAGCTTTGCACTTGGGGCAACAACTTGCAGACAAAAAGTCAACATTATACCAACACTTGGCAAGAAAAGTTCTCAGTGAGCAACACTGGTTAAGATGGCTACTAAGGAACTGAGCCTGTTAACTGTATTTCCTCCAAATGAATATGGTCTGTACAACACAGTGGGGAATGCATGGAAGTGGACCCTGGACTGGTGAACTGTTCATTATTCTGTTGATGAAATGTTTAAACCCTTGATCATAAAGGGAACCTCTTTGGGAGTGACCAAGTAAAGAAAGGCCGATCATATATGTGCCATAGCTCCTATTTACACATACATCTTTGCTTCCCGCAGCCAGAACACACAAGACATCTCAGCTTTAGACCTTGGGTTCTGCCATGTCTTTTCCTAGATCCATGATAAAAGTCAAGGAGGAAAGGAGGCCTCCTGTACAAGCTACCAAAAGAATGATGTCCAGCTTTCACTGGGCTTCCTGGAAAACTTTAAAGTGAACAATCTCTTGTCAAATGCAATGCCCAACTTTTGGCAGTTTCTGCACCCACTAAGCTGCTAACCAAAATACTACGCCCCCTTCCCTGCAAGACCCAATCACTAGCTCAGTGTTAGTAGCCAACATTTTATTATTGTCATGTGTCTTTGGAGAAGGCTGCAATTTTATCATTATTTTTAGGAGTGGTCTTTAAAGATAACGCTTAATATTTAATGCCAATCTTGCTTTCTTCCACTATTTGGAATTGCCTTACTTTACTAACTTTAGTTAAAAGTGGGAATGCATAATTTAATTCATCTTTCTTTAACTTCAGAAACATGGCACCAAATAAGAGGTCTGGGATTTTCTTGCCTGTAGAGGTTAAAACAGTAGAACAAACTTCTCAAATTTTGCATTTTTAAATTTGAAGCCTAAGCATATAAATTATGGAGGTAAGTAATTTACCAATTGATCCTGGCAAATCAATCAATCAATAAAGATTTATTAAACCCCTGCTATGTGCTAGGTACCGTGCTCAAGATGGCAAACTGTCCTAATGATCCATTTACCTTTTCTAGAAGAAGTTGAAGGTACCAGGTAGAAAGCAATTATTTAAGATGACCTAATAATTTTATTTGTACAAGAGTGGAAAAAATGTAATTCTATTGGTTCCAGAGTCAGTCTATTTGGAATAGTTTTTAAATGGAGAAGAAATTATAAAGTGAGACTAAATAATAATGGACTTATTTTATCAATAAAGAGCTCGAAAATTCTATCCCAAAAGGTTAGCTGAAATATTATTTATTCTCTAAGTTGGTCATATATTTCTACCTTATTTTCCAAATTGCAAATAAAAAAATGCTTGATAAAATCCCCAACTAACTTAAAAAAAGGTTAACTTGAGATCATGTCCATAATTTCCTTTCACACTTGTATGAAATTGAATCCAAAGATATTTTTTGTCACATTTGAAATGGATCAGGTGTTATGTTGTCAACTCTTTTGCACTGTACTTTAATAATGGCATACTGGGAAGAAAAATAATATTAGTGCCAAGACTTGGAAACATAAATTTGATCAAGTCAAAACTTGCTATGTTTCAGTTTTCTCTGCTATGACATAGGAATTATAATAAGTAGCCTATGTAAATCATAGTGTTGCTGTAGTGAAGCACTGTTTAAATCGTAAGCAATATATAAATGTAAATGATTAATATGCTTGTGTCATTTTACCTTTCATCATTCAAAACCCATTTTCCTAGATGTAGAAGATCAAAATTGATAGGAGTTGAGTATTTCTGGATTTTTGGGTCATATATTATCTTCCTTAAGTAGTGGGCTCATACTCTCCATTTTGCCCTAAATAGAATTAAGTTTGTGATAGTCAAATTTGCTTGGCAGTTGGTATATTCCATAGATCAATGAAACTTTCTCTGCCTATTATTACCTTTATTCATTGGTCATCTTCCTGTTACATAGTAGGCATTTAATAAACCTGTTGACTTGCTTTCCTATAGCAGTTGTTGTTTATACTGCACAACCTATAACTGAATTTTATTCTGTATTTAATAGTCCATTGAAGTCTCATGTTCATAGGTCTCATTTAACTACTAATTTTGGTTGTTTTTTCATTGTCACAAAAGTCTATATCATTAGTACCTTTATTTGTGGAGCTATATGGCTATGAACCATGGTTGTGATGCTATATTGCTATAAATCACAGAATACTTAAATTAAAGAATATTCAAAATTATGAGTAAGCAAAGGTACAACAAAAATTAAAAGGAAATGTGTAAGTAGGCTTCAGGCCTTTAGCAGTATGAGAAATGAATATTTCTTTTTTGTATTTAATAATTAATTATTATATCAGGACCATTTTTTCCCTTTTCCCTCTACCTCATCCAGAAACCAGCCAGTGTGGGAAATCTTAGGCAGAGATTTATCCAGGCCAAGATCTAACCAGACAGTAAAATAAATACTAAGTTTGGGCTAATGGGTGCATTCCTGCTCACTGTGTTTGCTCAGACAGGTCTGAGGAAGTGTTGATTCTCTCTTCTTGTCAGACAAGTGATGTGGAAATTGTTAAGTCTCTTTGACCAAGATTTGGGTGACCCAAGTCATGTTACCCAAGACCCTCATTGTAATATAGTCCACACTCTTATTGTAATATTAAATTTCTCAGTAATTGTTAAATGATCAGAGTTGTTTGCCACCCCTTAGGAACACCTACTCTGTGAAGAGCGTATAAACTGTGAACCCACCGCCATGAGAAGTCACTGGTCTAAGAGAGATGACCAAATGACCATCTTTTTATTAATAAAAGTGCTGGCTTTATTAATAAAATGATTAAATTACCCAGAAATTACATCTTTCAAACTTTTTAATTTTTGCACCATTAACCACTTTTGCAGAAGACAAAGTATAAAATATATCAAGGATATTTAATATCAGTCAAGAAAGAAAACAAATGTTTATTAAGTTCTTAATACATGTGAGGCACTGTGCTAAAGACTGGGGACATTAGATAAATAAAATAATTCCTTCCCACAGGAGTTTATATTCTATTGAGGAGAGGAGGAGGAACACTACTTATAAACATGGGTTTATATGGAATTTATATGCAATTAATATAAGGTATTTGGGGGATAAGGCTGCTCCATAAGTTGTGGGAATCAGGAAATGCTTCATAAAGAAAGCAGTCCTTTAGCTGACCCTTGAAAGTAACCAAGAATTCTTAATTGGTCAGTCATATAGGATGAATGGGAAATAATAGATATATAAGACCTAGTGGTAACCCCAAAATAACAAGAAAAACAGAGTATTGGGAGGATCCTCTACAGAGGTCTTGTGGAAACGCATGAACGAAAAGGGAAAATAAGAACATATTGAGAAGTCACCTCTATATCACTAGAGGGAGTTAAATAAAATCATGGAATCATCAAAATATCCTTTAAGTACTGAAAGTCTTGAATCATATTGAATCAAAATAGGAAATGTCTCATTGACAATTTTTTTATTAAATAAAACTTCCTTCTTTTTTTCTTACTCCAAAACATCTAAAATCCCAAGCAGAAAATGAGAAAAGAGAAAAAAAGATAACACAAAGTTCTATTTTTCCTATCTAAAAGGGCTTGCTTCTTCAACTTTCCCCCAACATTCTAAGTACTAAATTTAGGCATAAATTTTCCTGTTTCCAGATGGAATGGCTTGACTCTTACTCTATCAAAGTCCTCTTCATTTAATTTATGCTTCTTGATTATCATCATTAGTCTTCATGGCAGTGGGGTGGGAGAATTGCTTTGTATATTTCTTTTCCAAATCTACTGTCATTTTATTTGCAATAATTACAGTAACACAAAAATAAAGTTGCTTCTTATTGGAGCACAAGTAGTTGGTTAAAATTCATTAAGGGATTTTTTTTGGAGGGAATATATTCAGAAATGCTATTATGAGTTAAAATATTATTCTAACTGAATGATGGAAATGCTATTTTCTGTTAGAGACCAAGGCCTCCAAAGTTTGCATACCCTCAAGGGAAAGATTTAAGTCTACTTAGGAAATAAGAAACTAGCAGAATGTAGCTGAGTCTGTGGGCATTTACCTTGTCATTATCCCTGGGTGTTCTCTTTGTCCCCTTCCAAATCCTGCATGAATTACAATTGCCCAAAAAGATAAAATAAATCTTGCTTCTCATAACCACCAATGAATATACATAGGAGATATGCTCTCAATATTGTCTTAAGGGGTGCTAATTCCCAATAAGTCACAGAAAACTTATGCAGAAGAAAAATAATCTAAGATCTCCAAAGGCTTCTATGACCCCTTTTAAATCACTCCATTACAACAACAATGATCTTCATTTTCCTATTAAGAAATAGTGTCTGCTACTTTTGCTAATGCTAGCTGATCTATCGAAGCTCTTACTTTAAAGTGCTCAGAGTTAATATTGACTCTACTAATGCATGATCTCTTTCTGAGGTATGACACAGTATGTAATCAGTCAATGGTTGTTGTGAGGATCAAATAATATTTGTAATGCACTTAGCACAATGTCTAGCATATATTTGGTGCTTAATAAATGCTAGTCCTATGCCTCACCATCATATTAAATGCCTGGAATACAAAGAAAGGGGGAAAAAAGAGCCCCTGTTTTCAAGGAGCTTATAGTTGAATGGAATAGACAACAAGCAAATAACTATGTAAAAACAAGATACATACAGGATAATATTGAAATGCCAAGTTCAGACTTATCCCATACATTTACTAACTTTGGTTTAATTTTGGTGTAACTGGGTTTAATTTGGTGTAATATAAATTTGGTGTAATTTTGGTCAAGGCTTTACACCTCTTTAGGTCTCAGTTTCCTCATCTGTATAATGAGAGTGGTAACAATAACACTCACTTCACAGAGTTGTTGTGAGGACAAAGAAGTAGGAGAATAACAAAATGTGAATAGAATACAGTTGTATACAGTATCAAAAGCATTAAGCAGATCAAATGGAATGATGAGTGAGGATAAAAAGCTTTTAAATTAAAAGTTAAAGCGTAAGTTAATAACAATAGCTGATATTTATATGCTCTGACTTCCATGTATTCTTCCAAGTCTTGACAAAAAAGCTGAACAGTTGATTCTTCTCCATTAGAGATTTCCTTCCACAGTGACATTATTCTATTAAATAGTAAAATTTTGATCAAGTCATTAAGCTAGGTATGAATCTGCCCAAAAGAGCTCCTCAAATCTAAATCTTTTTAATTTTATCCTTGAGAACACCATGACATATTTTGTACAGCATGGTGAAATCTAAGTGTACAAAGTTCATTTGCTATACCTATGCAGTAATCTTGTCAGAAGATAAAATGAGGTTAGCCAAGAATAATCTGTTATTTATGAAACCATAGTAATCTTAGAATTTCCATTTTCATTTCTAATTCCCCAGAACCCACCACTTTAAAATAGTAGGTCCTAGAATTTTGTAAAAAAAAAAAAAAAATGAAGGTTAATTCATTAGCTTATAGTTTTGAAACTCTATCCTCTCCCCTTTTTTGTTTGTTTGTTTTTGAAAATCAGAATACTTACTCATATCCAATAGTGAAGCAACTCTTGCATATTCAATATTTTTAAATTACTTAGAGTAGCTTTAAAAATAAAAATTTTCTGCTCTTTAAATACTCTTGGCTAAAGCACATCTGGGCCTGGTGATTTGAATTTAGAGAGGACAGTTGCTCTCTTACCATCTTATCTCATCATCTTGGGTTTCAATTCCCTGTTAATCTTTGTTTCTATGCTTCCTAGGCTGAAACCATTCTCTTTGGAAGAAAAAAAGGAAAAATGCATTGAGCAGTACTGCCATCCACCCCTGATCAGCTGTCTTATCTGTTCTTCAATCTTTCCTTTTATATAAAGATTAAAAAGCCTTTACACTGTTTTTATCATCTATCATGAACCGTGGCTTGTTCTGACCTTTGGAGCTCTTGGCTTGTGTCCCAATTATACTCTCTTTCCCATGATCTTATCCCTTCCTTTTCGTCTCATTATTCCCTTTCCTTCAAGTGAATTATAAGATTACAATATCAAAACTGGAAAAAAAACCTTCAGGGTTCCCAAGTTTCATCCCCTAATTTACAAGCACAGAAACTGAGGACTAAGGAGGTAATGCGATTTGCCCAAGGACACAGAGGGAATAAGTGGAAAAGCCCTGTGTTCTAATTCCAAATGCTGTGTTCCTTCCATTCTACCATGTTGTCTCCTTGGTGTGTCACTTTTGTACTAGACACTGAATTTTCCTATCCTCTACTTACCTCAGTGTCTGATATCTTTAAGCAAACATTGTCTCATTTCACATAATGCTCATGCTATTTGAGGTGGAAAAAAAATCTCATTGACCATTTAATATACCCAGTGTCTGAGTAAGTCTTTCTATCCCGTAAGTAAGGAGTGGCCATCCAGTTTCTGCTAGAAGAATTTCAGTAAGAAAGGACCCACTAGTTCCCAAAGTGTTTTTCTCCCTTTACATAGATCTAATTTTTAGGAAATTAGAAAACAAAAGGACTCAGGTCACTGTTGCCCTCTGTTGATTCCAGAGAAACTTGGAGGTTTTTGGGAAATGCAGCACCAACCCACTTAGTCCAAAGTAACTGAAGCATCATCTCTAGTCACCACAGTATTTGCTAGCTTTTCACCTCATATCAGTTTTTTCTGTCATACCTATGCCAATTTTTTTTCCCAAATGTCCCCTGGTAAATTCAACACAATTTATATTAAAAAACCTTGAGTGATTTTTATCATACTACTATATATGACCTAGGATCACTCAAAAGCTTAACAATCCATACAGGAAAAATCAAATCAATTAAGAATATGTATTATACAGACTACTGTTTGTGGTTGGATGGGCAGCCCACTGAGTTGGTATTTTAGTGCATTTATCATAAACATACCTGAGATGGACAATTATACCAAGAATTAAAGAAGATAAAGAGAATGTACCAGATTGCCTTTGTGTTATTCTACAGTATTTTTGATGATCCCAGACTTCTCAGTGAAATAAAATGCATCTGTTTAACATCAATATTTTTGGTAATGCTATATTACTATGAATCATGAAAAATCACAATTGATGAAAAATGAAGATTGTAGGTCACTCAAAAGGTAGTAATAAAGAAATGTATAGCGTGTGTAAATAGGCTGTAACATATTACCAATAATTTGCTAATGATCAATTACATTAGGAACCAAAATAAAAGGTAAAGATAGAAGATTTGTACAACTGAAAAAGAAGAGTGGTTGCTCAGGTAATCAAATAATAGACAGTCTTGTTGCTGCACTAGTATCCTTACACACTGGGGAAGACCTTTCAGCATATAGGATGGAGTCCCTTGGAAGGATTTATGGGAAGACAAGAGTCAAACAAGATGATAAGGCATGGCTAAGTGGTGATCTGCATTATGCCAGGAAATACTCACATTAATGAAATTGCTGTTCTTCTGATAAAATAAATGACACATCGATATCCTAGGTTACATATATTTCTCCTTTCATTGTCAGCAGTCTATAAACCCTTATTAGAGCATTACACATGCTCTAGTTGGGAATTTTAAAATTAGTATGGGGAGAAGGGAATCAAATAGTTGCCAAAAGGTATTTGAGGGGCAAGCATTTTTATTTCTCCTATGTACTAGTGATGTTTCATTTTGGACAGAAGAGTTTGTCAAGTACTTTTATTTTAAATCTCCAAAATATAAATCAAGCAAAGCAAGGTATGAATAAAGTAAATAAAAGTCTAGACAAGAGGAAAGGAATGTAAAAGGGAGGTGGAGAGTGTGATAAGAAAAGAAGGAAAGCTGAATAGACAAAGAAAAATGCAAATGAAACATGATCCTCTTCTCAAGATTTTTTCATTGATTTAGAAAAAAGCAGAAAAGATTTTGGATAGCTCATGCAATTCTTTATTTTTTCATGGTCACTGTTCATTGCTTTTTGCTTTTTATTTTCCAAGTTTTCTGCAACCACACCTTCTTTCTATTTTAAAGTGACTATAATCTGACCTCTCTTTTAGCTCCTGTCAGGTAACTTGGCCTTTGCTCCTTCCTCATTTTGCTATTTGCCCCGGTCTATCACACTAAACAGAAGTCTGAATTTGAGGCATAGTTAAATCGCAGGTGTTTAGGATAGTGAAGATATGACCTAGTGGGAATTTGATAGCTTTTGTCAAGCATTTGAAGGACATCATATAGAAGAAAGATTAGACTTGTTCTACTTCTTCCAGGAAAACAAAATTAGAAGCAATGGGCAGAAGTTGAAAAAAGAAAGATGGAGACTTATTGTAAGGAGAGGATAAAAAATTTCCCTTTCAACAAATCAATAAACAAACAATTATTAAATCCTCACTATTTGTCATGCTATGTATTAGGCACTGGAAACACAAAAAAATAAGAAAAATGAAATAGTTTCTCCCCTCAAAGAACCTATATACTACTAGGGTGGGGAAATAATGGTATGTACAAGATGAATACAAGAAAGTTGCAGGGGGGGAGGAGGAAGGGGTTACAGCACATGGAGTTGAGGAGATCCTAAAAGGTGAGGCTTAACAATTAGAGATATCCAAAAAGGGAATGTACTAGCCCGTCTTAGGGATATTGTAGAGAGAATTCTTAAGCAAATGTGGGTTGGAGTAAATGTCCTCTATCTTCTCTTTAAACTGTGAAATCCTGCAATTATTAGGTAGTGTTTTATAGTACCAGAAGTGTAAAAATGCATACGTGTGTATGTATATGTATATATATATGTATATGTATGTATATATATATGTGTGTATATATGTATATACATATATACTCACATACTTATGTGTGTGTGTCTGGGTATTTTTATGCCTATATATGGATTTCTCTCTCTCTCTCTCTCTCTCTCGATTATATATATATAAAACATGCATATATACACACATATATACATACATACACACATATTTGTATGTATGTATACATATTTTGTGTATATAAATATACATATATGTATGCATATGAATATGCTAAAAATGTACGTTATTTTTTCTCTTATATGATGCTACTTTTAATCTGTGTCTGACAGGTTCATTTCCAAAATAATTTTCCTTGGTTCACAAAGGCTGTTTTTACATGGCTGTCACAGAATAGAATTGGCCAAAAAATTCACTGGCTCTAATTTACCATGACTTTTATAGACTGTTACATGAATTTTGCAAAGAGAGAAAATTAAATGGCATTTACTGAATGCTTGTTTATCTTATACAGAACAACATACAAGTTCTCTCTAATTTTACATAACTATATAGAAAGTATCAGTAGGCCTCCAAGCCATAATTAATCATTTTTGAATCTAGGGCAATATCACTGACTGACCCCAGGGCAAGTGACACAAGACTTACTCTCAAATTATCTTTGTTAAGAAAAATTCAGATGCATCTGACACCCGAGAAAAGCACATGGAAAGATTCCTGAAAAGGATGGAAAGAGTGGGTACTCTGGGTGTGCTGAAGGCATAAAGCACCAAGGAACAGTACAGTATGCATGTCAAGAACAGGGAGAAGATATAGAGGACTATACAGCAATATATCCTAAGACTGTATATAAAAAGCAGTCAAATGAAATTGTAAACTAATAAAACTGGCTGTTTAAAGAAACTGCCCCAAGTATATTCTTCTGTTTTCATTGATTCTATCAAATTTAAAATGAGACTAAAAGAAAAGCATCTAAGTATCTAAAAGGATGTCTATGTCCCTTAGCAAACGCAACTTCATTTTCTCTCAAAAAAGATAAGACTGTAACTAATCCAACGTACAAAAGCAAAACCTAGTGTCAAATGATAATTGAATATGTGGTATATCCACAGAACAAGTAATTGTTTATCTTCAAGGTACCATTAGTATCAGGAAAATGAAGGAACAAAATTGGATTTCAGCTAAGGGATATATGAAATGTTTATTTGTAAACTTTTTTGTGTTATTCAGCCTTAAGCTGCCATGAGCTTCTTTTAAGTCTTTTTTAATTTGCCTCATCCTGATGTTATGTATTTTGGTAAACATCAGACAGAAACATAAAGAAAAAAAAGTATTATTATTTTTTTCTAAAAATTAAATATACAAGAAAAGAAAAAGAAACATTAAAAACTTAAATATGAAAACTTAAATAGAAGATAAGAAAAAAAAAACATTGTCCTGTGCACAGCAGAACATGAGATTCAAAATAGAAAAAAAAAGTTCTTTGTTTTGTTTTTTTTTAAGAACACCCACATGTTTTAAAATATTAGTTACCTACTGAAGGAAAAAAGTGCCTTTCCTTAGAAATTGATTATAATTCTTTATGATATAATTTGCCTTTTAATTACCTTTAAAAGTTGTGACAAAACCATCAAACATTTGCATAAATTCTAACATCCAAGAAATAACACAAAATTCAAACAAAGAAAAACATCCCTTCTGAATAAAATATCCTACTTTTTCACTTACTAGATGACAAGTTCATTGTCATATGAAGTTATCAACACATAGACTGGAGAAATAGATTTATAAATAAGAAAATGGTTATCTTTATATCATGCCATGTATTCAGAAACTTCTGCTACAATAAAAAACACACTATTCTATTCCAAGCCTGTGTTCATCACAAACATCTGTTATGAAAACAGCTTTCTAAGTATAATCTCTTCCCTTTTCAACATCAACCTATACTATCCTCTACTCTGGAATCCCTGTCTCTCTTATGCTATTGTTGTTCACAAATTGCCAAACTGAACTGTGAGTTAATTCCATTACCCACCTCCTTCACACAGAACTAGGAGTCAGATGCCTATGCTGACTGAGTCATCTATAAATTTCATCTATTAGTCAATAAGTATTTATTAAATGCTTACTATGTGGCAGGAATGGTGCTAAGCTATGAGGTCATATAAAGATGAAAAAGAAAGAGCCTTCCCTCAAAGAACTCATAATCTAACAAGGGGGAGGTGGGACAACTGGGCTAGTGGTGGTGAGAGAAGACAACAAGAAAACAAATATGTATGAACTATATACAAAATAAATAAGAAATGATTAAAAGAGGGAAGGAACTAGAATTAAGAGGAGTTGAGAAAGGCTTCCTGTAGATGATGAGACTTTAGCTGGGAAAAACAGGAAATCAGAGAAGCTAGTAAGTGGAGATGGAGCATGAGAACATTCCAGGTATAGGTGACTGTCAGAGAAAATGACGGAAGCCAAGAGATGGAGGGCCTTATTTGCAGAAAAACAAGGCTGCCACGGTCACTGGATCAATGAGTACAGGGCAAAGAATGAGCTGTAAAAAGACTCAAAAGGTCAGAAAGGAACTAGGTTATTACGGATTTTGAAAGCCATGCAAAAGATTTTGTATTTTATCTTGGAGGTGACAGGGAGCTACTGGAGTTTATTGAGTAGGGAGTTGAGGCAGTGGTAACATAGTAGACTAGCACATTAGGAAAATCACTTCAGTGGCTGAATGGGGGATGGATTGTATTGGGGAAAACAGTTGATTCAGGCAGACCCACCACTGAATTACTGCAGTAGTCCAGCCATGAGATGATAAAGGCCTGCACCAGAGTCATGTCAGTGTCAGACACAGAGACTGTGAAAGTGAAATCAACAAGCCTTAGCAACAGATTAGATATGGAGGTGTTTGTAAGAGATCCTGAGGAGTCAAGGATGATTCAATTTGTCCCTCAATAATGCAAATCAATACTTTTACTCCCCCATAATTGATTTTCTGACTGTTCTCAGCCTTCCATACAACCTTCTTCCCAGTTGCATAGCCATACTGAGAAACTATACCTCAATGTCTTCATCTTTTATCTATACACTTTCCAGGATGAGACCTTCCTAGACTACTCAGTGAATACTCAGTGGTGAACATTTCTGGTCTCATCTACTCCCAGGCCGTCAGGTGTCCTGTCATTATATGTGTATCCTTCCCTCTGTCTCCTACTCCATATCTGCAAGTCAAGTCATCATCTCCCTGATGTCATGGTTCTCTTTGAGAATGAAGGACAAAGCACAACCTGCTCAAACAGGGACCCAGCTGGCCAGTTCCAGTTGGGCAACTCAGCTCATCCTCTTCTCCCCTCTCTTCTCCTCTCCTCTCCTTTCCTCTTCTCTCCTCTCCTTGGGTATCATGCCCTTACCTGAAGGTGTTATGCCCAAAGGAAGGTAAATTTTGGTAACTGAAAAATACCTAGTTAAGTTAGGGATTACTGGCTTGATTTCTTTCTTAAAGACCATGCCTTAAACCCAATTCACTCTGAATCTCATTAACTGGATAACAACAGGTCACTGCCCAAGTGCCATTTAATGGTTATTTTTTGGGCCTTCCTGGCTTAATGTGAATGTCAATAGTAACTGTTGCTCTTTTAGCCAACAACACTGAGGGTCTTCCCCTCCCAGTTTGACTTTTTTTTTTTTAAAGAGACCATCCCTTGACTCACTTCTTAAAGAGGCCTATTCATTGAATGGGCTTTGCCTCACTGAAAGTAAGAACTTCAAAAGGCTTTAGCTTAAAAAGGGCAAGGTCTCCAACTGCATTCTGGACCATCTGGCCACTGGACCCAGATGGCTCTGGAGGAGAAAGTGAGGCTGGTGACTTTGCACAGCCCTGCCTCTCTCAAATCCAATTCAATTGCAAGTCATGTCATCATCTCCCTAATATCATGGTCCTCTTTGAGAAGGAAAGACAAACCACAACACAATCTGCAAGCATAATGAAATACTGCCATTATTCCTGAAAAAGGTATGTTGTTACCTATACAGTTCCCCACAATAATAGTACTACATTCTCTAAAACTTTGAGCTGTTATGAAGTCAAATAAACCTCTCCTAATGCCTCCCTAGAGATCTGTACCATCCTTTTGATTATAGTACCACCCTATATAGTGACTTCTTAAACAGGAATAAACTTGGGGTTTCTAGGGAACCCAGCAACTTTCACTTTGGAGGAATCTTCATCTCTGAAAGGTAGCTATACCATCATCCAGATACATATTAACACCCTAGGTGTTCTATTCCATCTAGAAAAGAGATCATTGTTTCTGAGGAAGAATTTATCTGCTTTGAGAGGTCTTACCTTCTCTTGAGACCTATATGGTCCACATCAAACAATTATAAAAAGATCCCAATTGCTTCTTCACATTCTTGCTCTCTGCACTGCTGGTCTATTTTCTCCTTCTGTGTTCTGCCTGATGAAGCCAAAAAGCAAAAGAATAGCTTAAGCATATGAACTATCCATGAAGATGCAGCATTTCCACAACAAAAGTTTCATCAAAGAGGCAATGAGGACTTTATATATTATTAAAATGACACAAGGGAGAAAAAAGGTTGCTCCTGAAGCATGCTTGGGCATACCTGTCATTATCCATTTCAGTGGTGCATTTCATCAAGAAAAGTCTCTCAGTGGCCCAACAAGTTCTTGAATTTTGCATTATTTTATTGATACATAGTTAGCAATAAGAGAGCTAGTGTTACATGAAACTAACACTCTGTTTCCAACTAGACTTAAATATAATGGAACCCCTCAAGATTAACATCTGCCTAATGGGTTATGGCCTATCAAACATTTGAATTCATAGACATTTTTATAGAAAATATTTTGCTTCATGGCATTCTGCAATTTGTTCAACAATCAGTATGTCTTATAATGTGGCTCCTTTTTACCACATCTTACTAGACTTCAGCTCATATAACAAAACTTACGTATGCAATAGAATGATATTCAAATGTTGGAAATCAAAAACAACACCCTCATTGATCAAGTGCTTTAAATCTCTGTAACATCATTTTATTGCTCAAAAATAACTCTGCTACAAATTGATCTTTCCCTTACATAAAGATCTTCCACCCAATTCATTGTCTGTCTGGACCACCAAATCAAGCATTTGGTTTTAGTGATATGCATTGTTCCCTTATCATTTCTGGAATATATCTTATGTTCCTTACACAATTTTCAATAGTTCTAGAATAAATCCTATGATTAGTGAGTGGGTGAGTGTGTGTGTAGACATTATTAATACTGATAAAAAGTGAGTATAAAGTTTGTATTTATTATATGGCTTCCCTCTCTAAAACCCATAAAGAATTTTCTTGGAAGTGACTTCCAAAAGCAGAACTAAGATGGCAGAGTAGAGAAGTACTCAATGGATCTCTCCTACTGTTCCATCCAAAGAACTTTAAAATAATGCCTCTAATTGAATTTTGGAGTGGCAGAGTAAACAAAAGGTCAGAGTGAGACGTTATTTCAGCCCAAGTTGAAAAGAGAGATCTGTGTCATGGAGGTAGAGCCTAGCCCACAGCCCACATGCATGTAAGACCAGTGGTGGAACTAGGAGGTAACAGAAGCAGCAGCAACTTTGGGAGCCTCTAAACCAAAGATGGTAAGGAGACCTGGCAATTGGTCAGAAAAAGATTACAGTTTATTCCTGTGCTAACAATGGACACAAGAACAGACACTGTGTGGCATCTCTATCGCTCCATTTCTGGGTTATAGTTCAAGGGCAGAGAAAAAGCATGTACAGTCAAGAGGGGGTGGAAGCCTTGAGGGACAACTGTTTAGCAATTCTTTTACCTATACCAATTTCTAGGACATAATTTAAGGGCAGAAAAGAGCCCTTTTGGTCAAGAGGAAGTGGAATCCCTGAGGGGAAGTAAAACTTCAGGCCCAAAGGATTTGAGACCCTTAGAAACAGTATCATTTTCAGTCCCAAGGGAGGAGGGGCCTGAGGAGCTGTATGGATTGCAAACTCAGGAGAACAAAGGCCCTTCCTGTGCAAGAATCAGAGTTCAGACCAAGAGAACAGTGACCACACATCTCCCCAAATCATATAACCTTGAAAGCACTGAAAACTTCCAAACCACCAGAAATATCTCTGAAAATAGCAATGCAAAAAAGCCTTAAGACTGATTCAGTGCCTCTCCTGCCCCGTCCTTCCCCCCCCCCCCCATATGGGGAAGAAAGTGCAATTTCCTTTTTAGGCAATTGAGGTTAAGTGACTTGCCCAGGGTCACACAGCTAGTAAGTGTCAAGTGTTTGATCTGAGGCCAGATTTGAACTCAGGTCCTCCTGACTTTAGGGCTGGTGCTCTATCCACTGTGCCACCTAGTTGCCCCCAAAATTCTAACATTAACATGAAGTTCTAAATCAAGAAGTAGGGTGGAAAAATGAACAAAAAACAAAAAAGGACCTGACAATAAAAGGCCACTATGATGACAGAGAAGATCAAGCCACGAACACAAAAAACAATAAAGTCAAAACAGTTACAAATGAAGCCTCAAAGGGAAAAAAAATGTGAAATGGACACAAGCCAAACAAGAATTTCAGGAAGAGCTAAAATTATTTTCAAAATCAAATAAGAGTGAGAGAGGAAAATTTGGCAAAGTAAGGAAAGCAAAGGAAGAAAATTATGAAAAGAAAATTAGCATCCTTGGAAAAAAAAGTACAAAAAAGTTTTGAAAAAAAAATAAACCTTGGCCAAATATAAAAAGAGGAACAAAAATTCACTGGTGAAAATAACTTCTTAAAAAGTAGATCTGACCAAGTGGAAAAAGGAGTACAAAAACTCACTAAAGAAAATTATTCCTTAAAAATTAGAATTGGACAAGTGGAAGCTCATAACTCCATGAAACAACAAGAAACAATAAAAACGTCAAAAGAATGAAAATAAAATAAAATAAAGTGTGAAATATTTCATCAGAGAAACAAAAGACCTGAAAAAATATCAAAGAGAGATATTTTAATAATTATTGGATTACTTGAAAGCTATGATCAAAGAACAATCCTAGACATCATGTTTCATGAAATTATAAAGGGAAACTGCTGTGATACCCTTAAACCAGAGGATAAAACAGAAAGTAAAAGAATACATTGATCATCACCTGAAAGAGTTCCCAAAATAAAAGCTCACAAGAATATTATAACCAAATTTCATAGATCCCAAGTAAAAGAGAAAATACTTCAAGGGGGCAGAGCCAAGATGGCAGAGTAAAAGCAATGACTTGCTTGAGTTCTCTCCCAAACCCCTCCAAATACCTATAAAAAATGGCTCTAAATAAATACTAAAGCAGCAGAACCCACTAAAAGACAGAGTGAAACAAATTTCCAGCCCAATACAACCTGGATGGTTGATTGGAAAAGTATATCACACCAGGCTGGGAGAGAAGCACAGTTCAGTGTGGGCAGAGCAAACCTGGAGCAGGCCTCAGAGGAATGAATCACCGGCACCTGTGGCAGTTTCCAGACTCCTCAACCCATGAATGTCAAAGACAACTTAGAAGGTCAGTGGGAAAAGTTTGTTTCCACGGTGCTGAGAGAGAAGGACAGTTGGTTTCCAGCCCTATTCCCTGAGCAGGGCCCCGGGGTGGCAGCTGCCTCCTGAGCTTAGGGCCCACAGACTAAGGGGGAATTGAGTGGCTGATCAAAGCAGGATTGCAGAGATCACTCTGCTGGTACAGGATTCTCTGGCTTTGCCTATGCTTGGATCTGGGTCACAGTTCTGGGTGGTGGTCCTGAGGCAAGAAGGATTGGTGGCATGGTGGAGCTTGTAGTGGTTGTGGAGAGGAAATCCTCCTCACAGTTCCAAGACAGAAAAGAGTGCTCATAGACCAGAGCACAGGCCAGGAAAGGAGTAAACACTTCTCCTTTGATCATAGCACCTTGGAAGAACTGAAAATTTACAGGTCCCTAGAAGTATCTCTGAAAAAAGCTGCACAAAACCCCTAAAGCTTGGGACAGCACATTCTCCACATTGGAAACAGGCTCCTACCTTAACAAAGAGTTTATAACTCAAGTAATTGACCGAGATCATGAGCAAGCAGCACAAAAAAAGTCAGACTATATTATCTTACTTTGATGACAAAGAAGATCAAAACATACAACCAGAAGAAGACAACAAAGGCAAAGCTCCTACATCCAAAGCCTCCAAGAAAAATATGAATTGGGACCAGGCCATGGAAGAGCTCAAAAAGTATTTTGAGAAGCAAGTAAGAGAAGTAGAGGAAAAACTGAGAGTGATGCTAAAGGAGACCCAAAAAAGTACTGAAGAAAATAACACCTCAAAAAATAGCCTAACTGAAATGGCAAAAGAGGTCCAAAAAGCCAATGAGGAGAAGAATGCCCTAAAAAGCAAAATTGGCCAAATGGAAAAGGAAGTCCAAAAACTTACTGAAGAAAACACTTCCTTAAAAATTAGAATAGAGCACCTGGAAGCTAGTGACAATTTGAGAAATCAAGGCACTGTAACACAAATCCAAAAGAATGAAAAAATAGAAAAGAATGTGAAATATCTCATTGCAAAAACAACTGACCTGGAAAATAGATCCAGGAGAGAGAACTTAAAAAATTATTGGACTATCTGAAAACCATGATCAAAAAAAGAGACTAGACATCATCTTTCAAGAAATTATCAAGGAAAACTGCCCTGATGTTTTAGAACCAGAGGGCAAAATAGAAATTGAAAGACTCCACCAATCACTTCCTGAAAGAGATCCCCAAAGGAAAACTCCTAGGAATGTTGTAGCCAAATTCCAGAATTCCCATGTCAAGGAGAAGATATTGTAAGCAGCCAGCAGGAAACAATTCAAGGATTGTGGAAACACAATCAGAATAATTCAAGATTTAGCAGTTTTTACATTAAGGGTCTGGAAGGCATGGAGTATGATATTCCAGAGAGCAAAGGAGATAGGACTACAATCTAGAATCACCTACCCAGTAAAACTGAGTATAATCCTTCAGGGTAAAAAATGGTCATTCAATGAAATAGGGGACTTTGAAGCATTCCTGTAGAAAAGACTAGAGCTGAATAGAAAATTTGACCTTCAAATACAAGACTCAAGTGAAGCATGGAAGGGGTAAACAGGAAAGAGAAATCATAAGAGACTTACTAAGGTTGAACTGTTTACATTCCTGCAGGGAAAAATGATATTTGCAACTCATGAGTCCTTTGTCAGTATTAGGACAGTGGGAGGGAAAGAAATTTATATGTATGTATAGACAGATAGATAAAGGGCACAGGGTGAGTTGAAGATGAAGGGGTGATATCTGGAAAATAAAAGTAAGGGATGAGAGAGAATTATACTGGGAGAAGGAGAAAGGGAGAAGTAGAATGAGGTAAAATATCTCACTTGAAACAGACAAGAAAAGACTTTTACAGTGGAGGGGAAATGGGGGAAGGTGAGAGGGATGAATGAATCTTATTCTCATAGGATTTGGCTTAAAGAGGGAATAACATACACAATGGGGTATGGAAAACTATCTTACCCTACAGGAAAATAAGGGGGGAAAGGAACAAGAGAGCAGGGGGTTGATAGAGGGGAGGTCAGATTGGGGGAGGGGATAATCAAAAACAAACACTTCTGAGGAGGGACAAGGTCAAAAGAGAGAATAGAATAAGTAGGGGGCAGGATAGGATGAAGGGTAATATACTTAGTTTTTCACAACAGGACTACTATGGAAGTGTTTTGCATGACTACACATCTATAATCTGCATCGAGATGCTTGCCTTTTCAATGAGGGTGGGTGGGGAGGGAGGAAGGGAGAAACTTTGTAACCCAAAGTTTTAAAAACACATGTTAAAAAGAAAAAAAGAAAATTTTTCAAAATGAAAAAAATACTTCAAGAAGTAAGAAAGAAACCATTCAAATCCCATGCCACCACACTAAGAATCATAGAAGATTTATCAGTTACCACATTAAAGGAGCAGAGGGCTTAGAATATGGTATTACAGAAGGCAAAAGATCCAGCATTACAAGAGAGAATAACATATTCACCAAAACTGAGTATGACCATTCATGGGGGGGGGGGATATTTAATGAAATAGAGGACTTTTAAGCATTCCTGATGAAAAGACCAGAGCCAAATAGAAAATTAGAATTTAAAATACAAGTTTCAAGAGAAACATAAAAAAGAAACAAGAAAGAGAAATCATAAAGGATTTAGTAAGGTTAAACTGTTTACTTTTCTAATTTATTTCATTTTTTAAATTAATTTATTTTGAATTATAAACAATCACTTCCATAAGCTTTTGAGTTTTAAATTTTTCTCCCCCTCCCTCCCCACCTCCCTTCTCAACACGGCATGCAGTCTGATGTAGGCTATATGTATACATTCCTATTAAACATATTTGCACATTAGTGATGTTGTAAGTAAGAATTAAACCAATAGGAGGAATCACCAGAAAGAGGAAACAAAACACAACAGAAGAAAAAATAGCAAATAATATGCTTTGATCTGCATTTATACTCCATAGTTGTTTTTTCTTTGTGGATAGCATTTTCCATCATGAGGCTTTTGGAGATGTCTTAGATCCTTGTATTGCTGAGAAGGGTTAAGTCTATCAATATTAGTCTTCGCACAACATGGCTGTTATTGTGTACAACATTCTCCTGGTTCTGCTCACTTCACTCAGCATCAGACCATACAAGTCTTTCCAGGTTTTTCTGAAGTTAGCCTATTCATCAGTTCTTATAGCACAATAGTTTTCCATTACATTCATGAATCACAACTTGTTCAGCCATTTCCCAATTGATGGGCATTCCCCCCAATTTCCAATTCATTGCCACCACAAAAAGAGCTGCTATAAATATTTTTGTACATGTAGGTCCTTTTCCCATTTGTATTATCTCTTTGGGATATAACCCTAGAAGTGCTATTGCTAGGTCAAAGGGTATGCACATTTTTATAGCCCTTTGTGCATAGTTCTAAATTGCTCTCCAGAATGGTTGGATCATTTCACAACTCCACCAACAATGCATTAGTATTCCAATTTTCCCACATCTTCTTCAACATTTATCATTTTCCTGTTTTGTTATGTTGGCCAATCTGATAGATGTGATGTGGTACCTCAGAGTTGTTTTGATTTGCATTTCTCTAATCAATAATGATTTAGAGCATTTTTTTCATATGACTATAGATGGCTTTAATTTTTTCATCTGAGAATTCCCTGTTCATATCCTTTGACCATTTATCAATTGGGGAATGACTTGTATTCTTATAGATTTGACTTAATTCTCCATATATTTTAGAAATGAGGACCTTATCAGAAAGACTGGTTGTAAACATTCTTTCCCAATTTTCTAACTTCCTTCTAATCTTAGTTGCATTGGCTTTGTTTATGCAAAAACTTTTCAATTTAATGTAATAAAAGTTATCCATTTTGCTTTTCATAGTGTTCTCTATCTCTTGTTTGGTCATGAATTCTTCTGTTCTCCATAAATCTGATAGGTAAACTATTCCTTGCTCTACCATATTGCTTACAGTATCAACCATTTTATCTAAATCATGAACCCATTTTTACTTTATTTTGGTATATGGTGTGAGATTTTGATCAATGCCTAGTTTCTGCCATACTCTTTTCCAGTTTTCCCAACAGTTTTTTTCAAAGAGTAGGATATATTTCAAACAGGATATCTGCCAAATGAGGATGACTTGAGCTATTTCTCCAGAGCATATGGACCTTCCAAGAGTACAAGGACTTGTTCTGGGGAAGGAAAAATGAAGGGCCCAAGAGGGTCCACTAGAAGTATTCCAAAAGCAGTATATTTTTATCATGGAAATCATGATATCCCTGGAAATAAAGAAACTGAGCACTTTTCCAACCAAGACTGAGGTTAGTTAGGTCAGTTAGTCAAAGACATGGCTCTTGGCATGTTGGACCCCCAACATGGGCAGCTGAGACACAGGATGATTCAACTGTGATTAGTAAGGACAAATCTCTGGTCTTGAGAGAATTGAGCATTATTTTGAAAGTAAAATTGTATAGGGAAATTCAGCAAGAGGGCAATAAGAGCCCTTCCACTCCTCTAAAGCCTAGAATCCTCAAAATCCTCTGCCACTTTTAGATCTTTCACAGGAAGCTATAGAGGGCAAATTATGGAAAGATGGGACATCTATCAATTCTGAAGGGCTCTAACTCCACAGGAAGTTGTAGCAAGGAAGGCAGAGCTTAAGCCTTAGACCCTGAGGCAATTAGGCCCTCTGGACAGCTTTGTGGCCTTTGAAAGGAAACAAACAGACTAAGCCTTAGGAGATGAGGAGAGAAGAACCCTGGTACATAGTGATCCCATTACACTAGGTTTTCTAAATAATTCTGTTTTGTTGTTGTTATTGTTTGTTCTTTGTCTATTAAAATGTTCATGCTTTTTTGGTCTGTCAATTTTTGTTAAGTTCACAATAAATAGTATTTTAAAAATAAATAAAAACAGACGCTGTTACAAACACATAGAAAGATACATACACATTGAATTAGATATTGAATGCCCCAACCCTTTACTTCCCGAATAAAGGAAGTAAAACCCTTATCTAAAAGAAAATTGACATACACAGAAGCATATTGCTTGCAACATTGAGAAGCAATAAGAGAAATTGCCATTGTTGTCCTAATTCTATCCAATTAGAAAGACTATGAAATAGAAATTATGGCAGTTTTCAATGGGAATGATAACTCCATCTTCCAAAGTATCCATAGAAAAATGTCTGTCCTACCTCATGACATTTACCTTAGATTTTGGAAGCGTACTGCATGGTTCCTTGGCAAAAGAACTGATCTGAACCCAGAAGCCTAAATAATCAACTCTCTATACCCCAGTTCCCTCATCTGTAAAATAAGGGTATTGGATCTGATGACCTCAAAGTTCCATATAGTTTTAAATCTCTGATCCTATTATTTCTATAGAAGAAGGTAGCCCAAGATATATGTGGTACTCTCAGGAATTAAATTCTAAAGCCAAAACAAAAACAATTGCACTGAGGAGGAAAAGGGGTGAGTTTTCTAAAAGAATTAATATGAATCCACAGGGAACACATTAATCAGTTTTAACTTCTAAAAACTCATACAAAGGAGGTAAATAAGAATGGAGGGAGCTAGAAGAAGGAAGATGAAGGGATCTTGATATAGTAATGAAGACCAATCAAAGAGTTAGAGGGAGAGCCAAATCCTACCTGATACTGTGGCTGTTCTGTTCTTTGGTACTTCAAAGGGCTAGCTATCACTAGCCCTGGGCCAGTCCCACCTCCCTCCAATCTGCCACTCTCCACCATGGGCTCAAATAAATAAAAGATAGTAGAATCCACTAACATCATTACTGCCCAGAATAGCCCTCTCTGATGGAGAAATCTGATCTGCTAGACTGCAGCATCCATCTCTGGGTGGTCTTGCTTGCCATTATAATGACCTTTTTTCATAGGTATGATTCACCAACACATCCAATCCAATAAACATTTATTAAACACCAACGATGTGTCAGGAACTGTGCTAAGTACTAGGGATGCAATTAATAAAAAAAAAAGAAAGATAGCCTTCTTTCAAGGAACTTACAATGTAATGGGAGTGGAAGTGGGGAGGCAGCTCAAAAAGAGTCAGGAAATTGGGAGTGAGGGAAACAGGACACTACGGGGCATCTTGTTCCGGGGAGCTGAAAACAGATCAAAAGAGAGTGTCTATCCTAGAGAATCAGGTAAAAAATAACTTGAAATAGTGAACAAATTTGGCAAAGTTGCAGGATACAAAATAAACCCACATAAATCATGAGCATTTTTATATATTACTAACAAAACCCAACAACAAGAGATAGAAGAGAAATTTAATTTGAAGTTACTGTAGACATTACAAAATGTCTACCTGACAAAACAAACTCAGAAACTATACGAACACAATTACAAAACACTTTTCATACAAATAAAGTCAGGCCTAAATAATTGGAAAAAAAACATCAGTTGCTCATGGGTATGCCAAGTTAATATAATAAAAATGACAATTCTACCTAAGCTAATTTACTTATTCAGTGCCATACCAATCAAACTACCAAAAATTATTTTATAGAACTAGAAAAAAACAACAATAAGATTCATCTGGAAGAACAAAATATCCAAATTATGAAAGAAATTAATGAAAAGAAATGCAAGGGAAGGTGGCCTACCTATACCAGACATTAAATTGCATTATAAAGCAGCAATCATCAAAACTACTTGGTAAAGAAATAGAGTGGTGAATCAGTGGAATAGGTCAGGTATGCAAGACACAATAGTCAATGACTATAGCAATCTACTATTTGATAAATCCAAAGACTTCAGCCTCTGGGATAAGAACTCACTATTGAATAAAAACTACTGGGAAAACTGTAAAATAGTACGGCAGAAACAAGGCATAAACCACTATCTTACACACTATACCAAGATAAAGTCAAAATGGGTACAAGATATAGATATGAAGACTGATATTATAAGCAAACTAGGAGAGCAAGGAATAGTTTACCTATTAGATCTGTGGAGAAGGGAAGAATTTATGACCAAACAAGAGATAAGAGAACATTATGAAATGCAAAATGGATGAGTTTGATTACATTAAACTGAAAAGTTTTTACACAAAAAAGTCAATGCAACCAAGATTAGAAGTGAAACAGAAAGCTAGGAAACATTTTTTTAGATCTAGTTTCACTGACAAAGGCCTCATTTCTAAGATATATAGAGAACTGAATCAAATTTATAAGAATACAAGACATTCCCCTATTGAGAAATGGTCAAAAATATGAACAGGCAGTTTTCAGAGGAAGAAATTAAACCTATCTATTGTCATTTGAAAAAATGCTCTAAACCACTATTGATTAGAGAAATGCAAATCAAAACAACTCTGAGGTACCACATCACACCTATCAGATTGACTAATTTGGAAAAAAAAGGAAAATAATAAGTGTTAAAGAAGATGTGGGAAAATTGGAACACAAATGTATTGTTGGTGAGTTGTGAAATGATCCAACCATTCTGGAGAGCAATTTCTAACTATGCCCAAAGGGCTATAAAATTGTGCATACCCTTTGACCCAGCAATATCACTTCTAGGGTCTATATCCCAAAGAGATCATAAAAACAGGAAAAGGACCAATATGTAGAAAGATATTTATAGCAGCTCTTTCTGTGGTGGCAAAGAATTGGAAATTGAGGGGATGCCCATCAATTGGGGAATGGCTGAACAAGATGTGGTATATGAATGTAATGGAATACTATTGTGCTGTAAGAAATAATGAGTAGATGGACTTCAGAAAAACCTGGAAAGTCTTATATGAACTGATGCTAAGTGAAATGAGTAGAACCAGGAGAACACTGTACACAGTAACAGCTACATTGTACGATGACTGACTTTGATAGACAGCTCTTCTCAGTAATGGAAGGATCTAAGACAAATCCAAAAGACTCACAATGGAAAATACTATCCACACCCAGAGAAAGAACTTAGGAGTCTGAATGAAGATGGAAGCATACTATTTGCTGTCCTTTTCTTTTGTTGTTTTGTTTTGTTTCTTCTTTCTCATAGTTCTTCCCATTAGTTCTAATTCTTCTTTACATCATGACTAATGTGAAAATATGTTTAATATGAATGTATAAGTATGGCCTATATCAGATTGTATACCATCTTGGGGAAGTGGGAGGAGAAAGAGTGGGAGAAAATTTAAAATTCAAAATCTTATGGAAGTGAATGTTGAAATTAAAACTAAATAATTATTTTAAAAAGTAAATAAAATAAAAAGAGAATATCTAGCTTGCTTCAGAATGGCAAGAGTCCTCTGGTTTGATGTTTTCTTGACAGAAAAGTATATTTTTTCAATAGTACAAAATATGAATTTAAAAAAAAGAAACTAAAAGAAAAGTAGAACCTCTCAGATACTTATAATCTATCCATTGATCAGATTTTTACAATCTAGCCAATAGCTCACAGACGCTCAGATTCCTTAAGAGTCTGGGTAATATGGTGGATCTTTAATAAACCTTGTCTTTGGCTGAAAGAAGGCTTGGGTTGAACTCTTTTGGGCAGGACCCGCATGTCATGATCTTGGGGTCCCAGCACCCCTAAACCTCTAGACCTCATCATATGGCTCCCTACATGGGGAAAAACTGCCTAATACCAAGCTTCTCAGCAGCCAAGATTGGAAAGTACATAAGCCTCCCCTCTCCCCCTAATCCCTTTCTTGCCCTGCAATTGGGTGGATTTCCAAGCAACTAGGAAGGCTTGGCTTGGAGGCGCTTTTCAGGCCTGACCTCTCAGGTCCCATTAGTTCAGACAGCCATGAGGTTGTCTCAAACTCAGTCTGACGCTCTCAGGCTCTCGGTCCAGTGGTACTGTTCAAGGCCATGGACCTGGCACACCTTCTAACCGGAAGTGTAGGCCCAATCCTCTCAATTCTCTCTGTACTAGGGAATTGGGAAAACTTGGGTACCTTTTTGGGCTTTTGGTTTTTTGTTTGTTTCCCCAGGTTTATTCCCAAATCCTCCTTTAAGGAGGGAGGGACTTCTAGCCCCCATGCCCACAAAGGGTCAATCCTCTTCAATTCCCTGAAGATTTGCCTTTGGGCTATCTTTTACAAAATTGGGAAAAATTTAATTTCTCTGAAGAACTAAAAAAGAAAAGGTTGGTGTTCTTTTGCAACACTGTTTGGCCTCAATATCACCTGGAAAATTATGAGTCATGGCCCATTTTGGGGATGTTACAGCAACATACTCTCCAAGTTAAAAAGATATTTTAGCAAAGAAGGAAAATGGATGGAGATTCCCTACACAATGACTTTTGTGGAACTTTTTGGGGATCCCATTCTCAGAAAAGATTATAGGATGCCTGTAGCTACAGCTGCCTCACAAATGGGGAATGGGGATCAAATAGACTTTTTGGATGACCCTCTTATGACCCCCAGTACTAGATCACCCCCCTCTTCCCATCCTCTGTTAATACCACCTCCCCAGCTCCTATCTCCGCCCCATTCTCCCCTGACTCTCCCTGTTTCCCATGTCCCCCCTCTTGTTTTTCCTTCTTTTTTTCCTCTAGCCTACTTCCTTTCATATTCTGCCTGGTTCACTTTCCATATATTCTACCCTGCATTTCCTCCTCAGGCCACTGTGGTAGAGGGGACCTCTACTCAGGCTTTTGACAAGGGCCTTGCCTCCACACCTCCTCCCCAGCCCCTTTACCCTGAAGCAAGGACTACTCAGGCTCCAGTCTTGGTGGTGTCTCCTCCCCTGACCCGTCCTCCTCCTCTGGTGCCAGTTGATTTTTTCCCTTGCCAGCCAGATCCCCTGGCTTTGCAGTCCAGTTCAGCCAGCATTCCTCAGTCCCTCACCCACAAGAAGGCACAAGAAGTGGGACTTCCTATCTCCCTTCCTCCCTAACCCAAGTTCCCACAGTGTCTTCAGGGCTTTTTCCCCTAAGGGCAGTCCTGTCTCACCTAATGGGATAATTAGGGTGCATGTTTCATTTCCGTTTCAGACCTCATTCAGGTCAAAGATTAACTGGGGCAATACTCAGAAGATCCCTCTAAGTTTACTGAGGGCTCTAAGGATGTGTTCCTACAACTTGAGCTTTCTTGGGATGATCTGCATATCCTCTTCTCCACCTGTGTACCACTGAGGAGAAAAGGAGAATCTGGGAACAAGCAGAAAAATTTGGGGACCATTTGGCTAGCCCACAAAATACCCTCCAGGAACAGCTGCTGTTCCCCCTAGTGACCCAGGATGAGATTATCAAAAGAGTGAGGATAGGGGAAAGAGAGACTATATGGTAATTTGCCTGTTAGAAGGCATTTCAAAAGCAAGTGAATTTTCAAAAAATTAAAATTACTCAGGGATTCTCCTTGAATTCTCCCACTTGATCGAAAAGGTCTCTGGTACTCTCCTGAGGCCATAATCCCATCTACTGGCCTTTCATTGTGGCTATGTCTAATCTCCCAATTCTTTGTTACCCTTAACCTAGCATAGCCCTATAGCCCCCAGCCACTTCCCACTCTTAATCCTAGCTAGGCTCTATTCTCCCCTGGCCACCTGGTACTTGTCCCTGACTTTCTATTACCTCACAGTCCCAGCAGACTACTTGGCCACTCCTAGATCTCTCCCATAGTCTTTCTGTATATAAAGTCCATCTTGTCTCCATTAAGGTGCACAGATTTTTACAATCTAGACAATAGCTCACAGATGTTCAGATTCCTTAAGAGTCTGGCTAATATGGCAGATCTTTAATAAACCTTGTCTTTGGCTGAAAAAAAAAAGTACAACCTCCATCTCAGATGACTAATCTTCTGATGTTTATAGACAGATATAATAAAAGGAAAGCAATACATATTCTTCCAATTATTTTTATTGAAGGATGAATCAATAGAACCTTCTCAAGATTTGTCATCTTGCTAAAGAAGATAGAGAAGTGAGCTTAATGATGATATAGTTAAATGGATTTGAATCAACCTCAAAGAGAAACAGATCCCTATAGGCAGTACATTAATTTAGAAAACTACAAATTAAGATTATCTATGTTGTATTTGTATTTATTTTGCTAAACATTTCCCAATTACATTTAATCTGGTTTGGGCCTCACTCTCCTCACACTCAGGAAAAAAGTATTCTTTAATATGTCATTATTTTAGGAAGAACAAATTATGCTAGGTCAACCTTACTCCCTTTTTTTTTATGGAGTTTACTAAATTTGTAAGTCAAGGAACTGCTGTCATTATATATTTCACCTAGATTCTCTCCAACCATTTGATGAAGATTTTTATGCTATTTTTTTTGCAGAGAAAGATGAAAAAAGATGAGAGATATAGAATAGAGGAATTCATTTAGCTTGATTTAGTATTGGATAATTGGATAGACAGAAAGCATAATCATGAATATTCAATGGAAGTAGGTCTTTGATGGAATGTTCTAGAGGTATGTCATTCATCCTATGTTATTCAACATTTTTATATATTATTTAGATGAAGGCAGATATAGCAGGTTTTCAATTTTTCATACGGCATAAATCTGAGAGGGATTGACATTATGTTGTATACAAAAACGCTCAACAGTCTAGAACAATGACCTGAATCTAGTAAGATGAAACGTAAAATATAGAAAGGTTAAATGTAAAGTTCTATATTTGTCTTCAAAATTCAACAACACAATTATAGAATTGAGGAAAGTTAACTGAACACTGAGTTATCTGAAAAAATATTTGGCACAATGGGCTACAAGGTCAAAATAACTTAACAATATGACATGGTAGACAAAAAAAGCTAACATTATTATAAAGAGGCTTATTATTCAAAACAACAGAGGTCATACTCCACCTTGGTCCATCAAATTATTGAGTTCAGTTTTAGATGAAAGTGACCAGGACAGTCAGAGAATTTGAAACCATGCAGTATATGGGTCAGTAAAAAGAACTAGAGGTATTCCTTCTTCTCAAGGGCACATAGTAGCATGTATTTAAAGTACTATCATGTATAAAGTATTGTCATGTATTTAAACTACTGTCATGGTTAGATTTGTTTTGCTTGTCCACGAAGGGCTAAGCAAGCAGCAGAGGCAAATTTGGGTTTTCTTTGAGGAAATCTGAACTGTTAGAGCTATCTAAAAGTAGAATGAGTTTCATCTAGAGGTATCAGATTCCCCATCATTCAGGATTTTATCAAAAAGTAAATGAGTATTTGTATATATGTAGAGTGTATTTCTATTTTAGTTCTCAAGTCCCTTCCAAACCTAAGCTCTTTGACTTCCATTTATGTATTTTAGTAGTTTAATCACAGTTCATAGCATTGTGAAGCCAAATAACCTTTCACAGGCCTACTTAATTTAAATGAATTAAAGACTTAAACACTTTTTCAATCTCCTACATTTTAATAAATATATCCACATATCTTCATTGGCATTTCAAACTCATTATGTTCCCCTAAATCTGTCCCCACCTTCAAACTTCCGTATTTCAATCAAGGGCACCACTTTAATTTCAGAAATCCAGATTCTCAGCTTCAAAATCATCATTGACTCATCCCTCTCCCTCACTTCCATGTTCAATAAGTTGTTAAAGCACATCAATTCTACCTTTAACACACCGCTCACATACCTCCTCCCTCCCTCCATATGCAATGCCACTAGCATACATCAATTTTTCAGCATTTGTCAGTTGGACTTTTGTAATAACTTCCTAAGTATTCTCTGTGCCTTGTCTCTACTCTTCTAATCCATTTTCCACACAGTTATCAAAATTTTTTTTCTTAATGTACAGGTCTGACATATCAATCTCCTGTTCAATACTCTTGCCCCATTATATTTGAGGTAATATATGAAGTCCTTTGTCTAGTATGTGAGTCTAACCTACCTTTCTAAGTTTATTTTAAGCTATTGTCTGGTCCCCCATCTTCCCACACCCCCATCAAATTTGTTTGCAGATAAAATGGACTACTAACTATCTTCTGAATTTCAAATACTATCTCCTGATTTCGTGTCTTCATATAGTCAACCTTCAAAATTGAATGAAGAAACAAAGGACAATTGGAGTGAATAATTTAGAGGCACTTGCTAGATGATGTACTATCTTTCCTATTTTAGCTTTAACCTGCTGCCTACACTTTCCCCAAACACACAGAGTGGCAACCACTGTCTTGTGATTTCTGTTAGATAAGGAATCTTGGTTCCACAGTATTAGTAATGGGGGTCTTGGAGTCTTGTCAACACTGACAATCCAGAAGGCCAAAGACAGTGGGCATTTGAGTGGAATGTGTACGAAAATCCTCTCTACTTACCCACCTGCTTAATCTCCCACTCTTCAGGGATCATGAAGCCCCATTCAGCACAACATGATGTTTAATTATGTTAAAAAACCCCAAAGTGAGGAGTCACCCATGCCACCTATATGGCTATGGCATAGAGCTAAGACCAGAAGCCTAAGTCCCCATTGGATATATCTACAACCTATTAAACCAAATTATAATACACATTATAAGAATTCATTGATATGCAAAAGGCAATCCAGTAAGCCACCTTTCTCACCAGGGCCCAAGTATTGTTCAATAAAAAGAAAAATTGAAAAGATTAAACTCTATATTGGTTAATAGGAACTTAATGCCTCCAATATTGGTGACTAAAATCTACATTCATCCATGCCTGTGCCTGCTGATCCCCAACTTACTGGAACAGGTCCACCGGGATTTTATTTTTACCAAGCTATACTGTCATGAGGTACATGCTACTAAATGCTCAACAGCTGTCTTCTTAAAAAATGTATACATAACACACTTTTAAGTTAATATGCATTGCTAATACTTTCATAAATCTAGACCATCAACAAAACAGTACATCAAACCCTGATTTGTAGTGGATATCCAGGGCATATAAATTCCCACACTGAAAATTTAGCAAAGATTTTGTTGTTTCAAGCTGGCTCCAGCACATCCCTGAATATATAAATCAATACGGATCATGAAGAGGAATTCAATTCAATTTTCATTTATACATTTCATTATACAATCACAGAACTATAGCTCTAAAACTAGAAGGAACTCAAATACCACCTACTCCAGAATGCCATCCCAGCACCCTCAGATGTTCTTGCTCTCTCTCAGGGTGCCATCCATATATGCTTTGTATATCATATATATATATATATATATATATGTGTGTGTGTGTGTGTGTGTGTGTGTGTGTGTATGTATATAACATATATTATACATACACACACACACATACACATAATTGTTTACTTATCTCCTTCATTAAAATGTAAGGTCCTTGAAAGTAGGGATTTTTTTTTTTGCATTTGTTTGAATTTTCAGTGCTTAGTACATGGCCTGACATACTGCTGACTTGACTTGAGGAACCTTAGAAGTCATTTAATTCAACCTCTTTATTTTATACATGAAGATACTAAGAGAAGTTAAGTGACTTGCACAAGGTCATAGAGGTAATAAATGTCAGAACTGTGATTCAAA
Organism: Vombatus ursinus; assembly: GCF_900497805.2. Lineage (NCBI taxonomy): Eukaryota > Metazoa > Chordata > Mammalia > Diprotodontia > Vombatidae > Vombatus > Vombatus ursinus. Next base: position 14,749,842 of record NW_020954576.1, read on the forward strand.
ATGAAATTCTTGGCTGTACATTTAGTGTTCTGTTCATTGTCTCCCATAATGCTTTGTTCTTCAGAAGTTTCAGTTGTGCCCAACTCTTCATGGCCCGATTTAGAGTTTTCTCAACAAAGATACTAAAATGGTTTGCTATTTCTTTAGAGCACCAAAGACAGATACAGATGAGGACACTGAAACAAACAGGGTTAAGTGACTTATCTAGGGTCATATAGCTAGTAAGTGTTTGATCCAGATTTGAACTCATGAAGATGAATCTTCCTGATTCCAGGCCTGGTACTCAATCCACTGTATCACCTAGCTGAGCCCCCACCCCATGCCTACTCCACAGCAAGGCATGCTGAGAATGAGATCAATTCTAGACATGGAAAAGAGACCACAAATGTCATAAGTTCATGGATTCATTGTGAGTTCCTAAAGGGCAATGTTATTTTCTTTTGCCTTTCTTTATATTTCCAGTACTTAGTATAGTGTCTGCAACATAGTAGGCATTTAATACACGCGTATTGATTAATCACTGATTTAAAGCCGAAAAGGAAACTTAGAGATCATCGTCTATGCAAACTTCCTTATTACATAGATGAGGAAACTGAGGCCAACAGGTTAAGTGACTTGCACAAGGTCTCACAGAGAGTAAACTACAGTCAGACTGTAAAACCTATTCCTCTGGCTCAAGAACCAACACTCTTATCTACTGCTTTCCAGGCATTACTTGTAAGGAGGCTAGTATTCTACCAAAAAGTACATTGATCGTCACAACTTGGAGCACCTGTAGACAATTCTCAGACTCATTAAGTGGTCATTGTTATGATCTAAGTACAGCTCTTAAATTCATTAAACAGGAGATTATCAGAATTACCATACCATTTCTCTCTAACACAAGCCAAAGTACCTGATCTCAACCAAGGATGCTGGACCTATTAGATTGATGAAGTTAGAAAATGTTATTGCAATCTGACCTCAGTTGGATTTCATCCATCATACAGAGTGCATGCAATGAAGTGTTTGCTCATGACCCTTATATGTCTCTTTTCAGCTCAAATCAAAATATAATTAGTCACAGGACTTCACAGAAGATATTTCTGAACATGAGAATTTCTAGAATCTCTACAGGTTGTTTTTATAATGGATGGATAATTTTTTCCAGTTCTTCTACTATCTATTTTTTGTATAAAGGTTGAATTGCAGATCATTGTGTCAGGCAAGAGCCTTTAAGCCACCCTTATTCCTCACCACACTCATCTACTACTTAGCTCTACTAAGACAAGCCCAATCTCTTAAAATCTGCAATCCTGAACAGCACAATAGAAGACATGACAATGCTGTGCAGGACAGTGACTGCTACCCTTAGCCTAGTACAAGAAACATGTAATCCATAGGAAAAAAAAGGCACATCACTCATTATTGTAGGGGCAGTGCCTAGTAGGGTGACAATGGTTCAGTCATTCTGAAATTTTAAAAAAAGGACAAAACAAGATAGTAAGAGTCAAACTGTTCTATAGAAGGAGTCTTGGAATGTTCTCCCTCCTCATTCCTATCTTTTGCAGTCCCTAGGTCCTTTTAAGACAGTTAAAGAAACACCTTTCTTTCCGAGGCTCTTTCCTTTCCTGATCGTCCAGTGGAGATTCTCAGATATTGTTAAACAAGCAACAAGTATTCATTGAGCACTTACTATGTGCCAGGCAATGTGACGAGAGCTGGGGATACAAAGAAAGAGAAAAAATACAAAAATAGTTTCTACCCTCAAGGAGCATATATTCCAATGAGGGAGATAATATTTAAATAAATAGGTACATACAAGATATTTACAGAGCAGAAAGAATGTAATCTTACAGAGAAAGTTTGCCTTTCTCTACTCTGTTGGTATCTTATATCTACCCCACCTTTCAAAAGAACATAAGCTCCTAAAGGGCAGAGATGGTTTAAGCAACTAATCAATCATTCAATAATTATTTTAGTGCTTGCTACATGCCAGGCACTGAAAATACAAAGAAAAAGCAAAGACAATCTCTGTCCTCAATTACATTTCAGGGAGGGAGACAATGAAATAAATAAGTACATGAAATTTTTTTTAATCTTTATATTTCTAGAAGCTGGCATCTACACTGGCATATATTAGATGTTTGTTGAATTATAAAATTGTTGAATGGAGCTATCAAGGTCCATTTTTTTCTAAAATGTTGACCATATATGTATGTGTGTGTATATATACATATGTGTGTGTATAAATATATATATATATAATATATATATATATATAGTTATCCTTTCCACATCACGACTTTCCCCATCAAGATTTTGATATATCGCAGGTCAGCAAAAGAAATTCAATTGTAATTTTTTGGAAGTTTTGCATAAATTGTAGATGACACACAAACTCCAGCAGACAACACAGAAAAAAAATTCATAAACTCAGAAATGCATAAAATAAATGTATAGTGTTGTACAATATCTACATATTTTATCTTTTAATATCATAATAATTCAGACTTCTTCTCTGGTACAAAGGGAGGGACAAAAAACTTTATGCAAATTTTCCACTTCACCAGGTCACTGCACTCTTAATTAACCCCTATGATGTGGAAGGGAAAACTTATATACATGTACATATTTAGACAAACATATTTAATGAAGAAGAAAAAGAAGATGATGTGGGAGAAAGAAAAGGATGCACCTAAGATGGTATTTTATACTTGACATTATCCAAACACTGGGAAGGAAATTGACACTAGCATGCCCCTATGATACTGTGATTCTGTAAACCCTTTATTATGGGCTTATTTAAGTAGTTTTAACTCAGATTATTCCTCTGAGGAGGGGCTATTTTGTTGACAACTCAAATTGCCTCTCCCCTTTATTAGCACAGGATCAATTTTCTGAATAGGAAGTCATCTATTTGGAATGATGCCAAGTGTATTATGAAGATATCCTCAAACATCTCCCCACTGTCATGACAGAATAATAATCAATAAATATTTATTAAACACCTACTAGGTGCCAGATACTGTGCTAAGTGGTGGGATAAAAACGAGGCAAAAGATAGTATCTGCCCTCAAGGAGCTTATACTCTAATGGGGGAGACAAAATGCAAGCAAATATATAGAAAGCAATCTATATGCAGCACTAATAGGAAATAATTAACAGAGGGAAGGCACTGAAATTAAGAGAGGTTGGGGAAGGATCTTAAAGGATTTTGTTGTCCAAAGTCCTCCTCTAAAATGACAGATATCATTAGGCAGGGTTAGACCATAATCCTTTTGTTGTGGTTCAGTCATTTTCAGTTGTGTCTGACTCTTCATGACCCATTTGGAGTTTTCGTGGCAAAGATATTACAGTGGTTTGCCATTTCCTTCTTCCACTCATTTTACAGATAAGGAAACTGAGATAAACAGGGTTAAGTGGTTTGCCCAGGGTCACACACAGCTAGTAAGGGTCTAAGGCCTGATTTGAACTCAGGAAGAGGACTCCAGGCTCAGAATTCTATTTATTCACTGTGTCACCTACCTGCCATAGTATAATCCGTCAGTATTTTTTTCTTTTACTGTTAATTTGTTTACATTTTGCAGACAAGAAAACTGAAGCACAGAGAGTTTAAGTGAGTTTTCTAAGAAGAAATAGCTATTTATTTAAAGACTGTATAAGCAATTGTATATCTGGAACTAAATTCCAAATGTCTTGATTGCCAATTCGTTGCCTTTTCCCCCACACTATGCTGCCTCTGAGATCAAAGTCATATGGTAGAAGCAGCTGGAAAGTTGCCAACCACAGGGAAAGAAGTGAGAAAGAACCAAAGACACACTGCCTTTCTCACAATTTCCCCAGGATTTCCCCACCATTAGTGCATCGAGGTACTTTATAACATGCAAAGCAGTCTAATTTTATAGCCTCATTTCCTTAAAAAGTGATGCAGGGATGTCAGATGAGACCAACTTGGAGTTACAGGAAGTAAAAGGCCGGTACAACTGCGGGTCATTAACAACCATCAAGTGCTATAAAGAATAGCAGGAAGCAGCTGGCACTGAGAGTTTTATGGTTGCACATGACATGTCCATAAGAGAAATTCAGATAAGGGAAATTTATATAGATTTGTTTTAAAGTTTGGGTGTCAAGTCAACATGGACTTATTAAGCATGTACTTACTGCAGGCCTGACACAGTACCAAGGGCCATATGGGAAATGAAACACTAGTTTTTAAGGTTTTCCTTGGTGTTTTTCATCAGTTTCGTGGAGTGGTATTAAGTACTTAATAGGTTAGGACCCTGACTTTGAAAAACAAGGAAGAGAGGACAAACACTAGGTGACTTTTTGGTAAGACCCTTGTTCCCATGTGAAAAAAAAAAATGTCCATCCACCTACTTTACAATTAAGGATTTTCTTCAGTACTTCAGTGATATGTAAGGATTTTTGGTAGGATCACTTCTTCCATTGATATAGTTTACCATCCTCCACCTTCATGAATTAGTAGGCATCTGGTTGAGTAACTGCAAGTAAAGTTGATCCCTTGAAAGCCCCCCCTCATGTCAAACATCTCTGAGCTTATCCAGTTAAGAGCCACTGATAAAACTGTACTTAAACTCTTTCTAGTTTGCCTGAAACTTGCAAGAGTATGTCCTTACTGGAATAGTGTTTGACATTTCTAGGGTTTCTTCCATGAGGTAATGAAGAATCCATGGAGTGTGATAATTGCAATAAAGCAAATTTCTGTTTCAGGTAAGGAGAAACTAAATGATTATAGCTATCTACAAGGGGACTGGGTTTCCTCTGGAAGTAGTGTTTTCTCTATTACTGGAAGTCTTCACTTAAAGGTTGGTAGAGCACTGGTCAGATATATTGTCAAGCGGATTGTTGTTTTGCAAGATCCCAAATCCCAGAAAGTTATTAATTTTACCACAAATGTGCTTTATTGGGAAAATATGAATGGACTCTATATGCAAATATTAATGATCTAAACTCACACATGCAATATTTGTAAATGGATTTATGTTTGGTATATACCAAATAGAAGAGACAGGTTGACATAATGAATAGAGAGTCAGTCTTGGAGCTAGGAAGATCTGGATTCAAAAGCATCTTCTTATATGGATATATTAGCTTCAGCACCACGGGTAAATTTCTTAGCCACTTTGTGACTCCAAGCAACTAAAAAACAATAAGCCACTATTGCCTTACTGCTCTTGTGCATATGTCAGGAGTGCCTCCACTGAGGAATCCAGATCCTACCCCCCCCAAAAAAAATGTGGTATCATTTTGAGATTAGAATTAGATTTGCAACTAAATTTTACTGATTCTAACTATATAAAATGATTTTTCTTGAATCTTAGATAATAGTATATTTATTAATATAGTCACTAAGCAACAGATTAAATGCAACTCACCTCTGGGATTATAGACAATGGATAAATGGAATAGTTAATTTTTCAAACTAGTAATTCTTCTGTCTATGTATGCAATAAAATGTTAAGGGATTGAGACTTGAGGTCCACAGAGTCTGTGGAATATTCTCTTTAATATTCACATCTTCCATTATTCTACCCCAATGTGGATCCAGAACCCTACTTTTTCAGTAATATTCATTCCTTTTTCCATGTAAGAAATTCAGCATACACAGATGAGCATTGTTGGAAGGCTTTCTCAGCAAATTAGTGATGTAATTTCATATTGGAAAATGCAAATTAAAATCTCTTAACGAAACTGCCTTCCCTGAGTTGATTATCTTATTTATTCTGTTCATAGTTTGTTTGTACATAATTGTTTAAATGTTGTTTCTCACATTAGATTGTAAGCTCCTTGAAAGCAAAAACTTCTTTTTGCCTTTCTTTGTATCTCCAATGTTTAGCACAGTGCCTGGCACATAGTAGGTGCTTAATATGTTTATAGATTGACAAAAAAAATCTATTCAAAGATTATTTCATATTCATAATTTCCTTCAGACATTGAAGAATTATATATAAACAATGGTTTTGTCCAATTTCAACTTTTATCTGAACATTTTCTCTCTTTTCCCTGTTAATACTATTTTTTTCTCTATACTCTTTACTACCTGCAGAGAAGTTTATCTCTATATGTACCCTGACAATTAAAAACTCTCTCAACCTGCAGTTAAAAGTCACCCCTCTTGTTGACTATAGGCTGTCAAGTATAAGGCAGCTAGAAATGTATAAAGTGAGATGAAAAGTCTATGTAATCATGTAGATACATCCCATTTAAAGGAAAACCACTAAATATAAATCTGCTTCCAGGAAATAAGAAATTGTGTTTATAACACCCCTGAATAAGTCCAGGTACCCCCTTAATTAAATATAGAACTGTAGCTGAAGCCAAATCAATAGCGGCAAACACCCTTTAATGTGGTCTGAGTCCAAATGGCCCTTAGTTAAACAGACAATTAGCTCTATTTACAATAGGAAACAAAGGGCTAAACATTAGCACAGCTAATAACTTTTTAACTTTTAGCTTCTGGTTTCAAAAGAATACTTGTTTGGAATATCTAGGTAGCTCAAAAGTCATGTATGCATATGTATGTATGTATGTATATGCATATATGCACACATACACATGTATATATGAAACATATGCGTACATAACATTATATATTACATATATACATATATATATATAGCATTTTATGTTTTGTGACATTTAAATATTACTATTAAATTTACCTCCAAAATTTTTTTAACATTGAGAAAATAATTTATAGTGTTCTTAACTGGGATTTTTATTATAGCTTAGAGATGACTTTTTTTCCTCTAAGAATGTATCTCCAAAAACATAATGGAAATGACCAGTAAATACAAGTAAATTTTCACCCAATTTATGTATATCCATATTTTCAGGAGCACATCTGCTGTAAAATGAGATACACATTAGGAAATAATTTTATATTTGCAAAACCCACAGTGTGATGGTGATAGCTGCTGAGAGGCAATCTAAGATATCTTATTAGATTCTATTTTTTCCCCTTTTTTTAAATCTCTCTCTTCAGGAGCAGGAAGTTTGTTTTGCTTACAGATACTTCTTCCTTAGTATTGTTTTCCCTCTTAATACCACCTGTCTCTATCCCTGCTTATTTCCATCTCGAGTTTGATGTACTTCTCCAGCAAATTTTTTGTGTTTTATCAGCCCTCCTTTATGTTTCAGATAATACCGAGGTTAAGCTGTTGCCCACTCTCCCTACTCTTTCCTCCATGTTTGTATAGTCTTCTTTTGCATCCAATAATGAGAATTAGCAAATTCCACCCCTTTCTTCCTCTTTTCTATACTAGTGTATTCTTTTATCTGCCTTCCTTTAAAAAATAATTAAAAAAAAAACTCCAGAATCAAATGTTACCTAGGACCTCAATTTTTCTTATTTTAAATTCCTTGCTCCATTGATTAGTTTATCTTAGTGGCTTCCATTTTGGGGAATGGCCCAAGCCAGTCAACCTACAACCTGCTCCTGATTCTGCTTCTTACTTTCGGGAATTTGTTATCATGCCTCAGGTGCCTTTCAACCCGGAATTTCTTTCAAAGCCTGGGTCCTAGTCACCCTAGAACATCTATCTTTCATAGCAGCCTTCTCATGATGGAACAGGGATATCTATCTTTGTTGCCCTTCTTCCATTGGAGATTTGGGGGGAGGTCTCTGTTTTTAGGAGGGGTCCATGATGGACAATGTTCTTTCCCCTCTCTGCTCTGCTTCTGACTTATTAGACATAGATATCAAGTTCCCACACAAGTATCTTCTACCCACACATATCTTTCAGCTTCTTTTTTTAAAAAATATTCCCCCATTACAGTGTAAGCTCCTTGACACTTGGGACTGTCTTTCTTGTGGCCTGTATTTGTATCCCTAGCACTTAACCTAGTGCCTTGCACTTAGTAAGGGCTTATAAATTCTTACTTTTCCTTGCCTTGCCTCAGTTCCTTTTGAAAATATTAAGATTCTGAAGGGACACTTGTTTCTTTTCCCCTACTGGAATGTTAGCCCTATGTTATCATACAGTTCCTTCCAATAGCTCAAATAAATTTAACCTTGACTCTTTTATTTGTATTTCAAAGTTTCTATTCAGTTCTCGGTTTGACCAGAAATGATTAAAAGGTCTCTATTCCACTAAATATCCAATTTTTAAAACCTTGTAGGGTGATAATCAACTATACAGGATAAGTTATTCTTGGTTGTAAACCTTTTTTTTTTTTTTTTCACCTTTTGGAACATTGTATTTCAACATTTCCTCTCATTTTTAGGAAACGTTACCAAGTCTTAGGTGATCCTGATGATGTTTTCTCGGTACTTAAACTGCATACTTTCTGGATTTTCTCAGTACTTTTTTTCACTGATGTGAGAACTTTGGATTTTAACTGTGACTTTCCTGGGATACTCCTATATATGGGTTCCTTTCAGGATATTATTGGTAGAGTCTTTATTTCTTTGTTTTATTTTCTATTTCCAATAGATCTGGGCAGTTTTTATTTATGATGTCTTCAAATATAGTGTCCAGGCTTTTCTTTTTTTCAAGAAAACTCTTATTTTATTTAAATATTTTAAGTATGTCACAAAGGAACATACACTGTACTTCAGATGGTAAAAAAAGATACAAGTTTATATCATCTTATAAAAACTGCCATCCAAAATTTCCTGTCCATCTGTTACTCCCCTCTGCCCCCCGCCACAGCAAATTGAGTATCTTTTTAAAGGGGTGATGAGAGGGTGAGGGGGATAATGAAAGTAAAATTTCCAAGGCTTGTGTAGGAGAGTGGGAAGAGAGGGTTAGGAATAGGGAGCCAAGTAGACTCTACTTCCACTCTGGCCTCCAGGCCAAGGGTCATTATCAGTAGCTAAAGAGTTGCTATGGGCTGGTGAGGAAGTTTATATGACCCTCAGACACTGAACTGGACAAAAATAGGAAGGGCAAGGAATGGAGGAGACATAGGAATTTGGTTAAATGCTACATTGATGTAGTAACTCCCCTATAAAGTGGTTCATCTCACCCTTCTCCCAGCTGCAGTATCTGCAGCACAGAGGAGGCCAGAGAGGATTCAATCCAGGAGTCTTTGCCATCTTCTACAGTTTCTTCCATTAGGTGAGGATCCTAGGCCTGGGTGGGTAGGTGTCCATCTCCCCTCCCTCTATTTACCCACCACTTCCTCTAAAATCTTAACACCCATTGAAACAAGAATTAGCCACAGGCTTTCCCCTACGTGCCAGTGCTGGATATGAGCTGTCCTGACCTGGTCCGTTATTAATTAGGGAGCTAATAAGCTCCCTATTCCTTAGGCTGCTCTAGCAAAAACCGAAGAAGCAGTCTGACTCAGAACACATCACCATATAACCCATTCATGTGATTTCCCACTCTTCTTCCCACCCTCATAGAAAAACCCTACCCCCAACAAATTAACCTTGCAAGGCAAGGGGGTGGGATGGGAAGAAGCCTTTCCAGTTTTTAAGAGTTGTTTGAAGTTTGTCTTTTTAAATCCATCCTTGCTTCTCATAAGACCCTTCATTGTTGACATTTAAGGAAATTCTAGACCCTAGCAACCCCAGCTCACCTCCCTGACACCCAGGAAGCTGGCTGACATTCATTAAAACTCCTACTCCCACAGATCATTCACTGCACATAGGAGGGGGAATGCATAGAATTTAGACCAGGGAAAGTGGATGTGAAAATAAAACTGGGAAGACCGAGCAAAGTCTCAGGAACTGCTAGTGCAAAATCTGAAAGCCAAGGAGTCCTTTAGAATTTCATTGAGTACATTCACTTCTGACAAGCAGGGTTCCTTCTTTCTTTCAAGAAGTTTAATGACTAAATAGAACACCAACTCTTAGAGGTCCCTTCCTTCCAGTCCTGTTCTCAAGTCTAGTCTTACCTCCAGCTCTCTATCCTAAACTAGGTCCAAGACAAGGATAACTGATTCAACTTGCCCAGACTGACTACAATGGGAGATAGGGATAGAGACACTGATGCACCTCGCCAAAAGATCCTCACACCTTTTGCCTTAAGGGAAGGAGTGATTTCATTCAAAATTGCCAATGTTCAAGAATCCCTAACTCTCACTTTAGGCCAGAAATACCAGAGACCCCAGTTTGTTAAATAATAAAATCTTTAATCTACAAATCTCCTGAAATCACTGTTTCCCAAGAACCCTTTAGGTTTTGGAGAGAGGAGGTGATTGGCACAATCTGCCATTACTATATATACCAAAACATCCACACAGGTGTCACATCCACATGTAAATTCAGGGCATTGGCATGTGGGGATTAGAATATTGATTAAACTAAGTCCACATTAGGTCTATCAGGCATTACAACCCCCACCCAATTCAGGCCTGTGGAGGGTCATTAAGGAGGGAATAAGATCCTCTCATTCTTTCATTAAGAGAAAGCAAACATCTTTATTTCAATATCGTGATTGGACTTGGGTGGGTAGGTACAGGAGAGAAACTACCTCCCTTTTAGCAGCGAGATAAGGGGCTGACACCAGTCACATTTACTTCTTCAGTAGGTTGTGACCTAATTCAAGTCTAATCTTAACATGAAGCAGCTAGCTGAACTTCCAACAGGGCACAGTGCTGATCCACTTTTTGGCACCCAGAACTTCCAACCCATCCACTTTTATTTGAACTTCAATGGCTATGGGGGAAGGCAATCAGAAAATTAATCTACACAGGAGCCACCCTCAAGTTTGAGGATCCCCAAGAAGAGAGGGATGATCACCAGGCTTCCTCCAAAAGGAATTTGAGCCAGCCCCAGCAAGTATTTGTGTCATACAAACTGCTGTAACATGCATGGGCACAACTCTTGCTTCTCCTCTGGGGGAAAGTAGATACCTATCCACTCTTGCTTGTGTCCAACTGTCCCTGTTCCTCAGGGACCTCTTTCCATAGTGTATGGTGAACTCAGTTGATGGTCATCTCAGCTCTCCACCTGCCTCAGAGAATAAGATGAGGTACAGGGCATGTAAACACCAAAGGTGAAATGCAACCAGAATGCTATCCCATGAGGGATGACCAGGACAATCGCAGTCCTTGCTTTGCCCTGGGGAACCATGCATTCAGGTTATCTATGACCACAGGTGATCTGGTGAAATCATTTTTGGATTAAACACACACACATGTATATGTACATATAGATACAATGTATACACATACATACACACATTCATACACATCTCTTCCTCATTTCCATTCCATGTGGAGTTCATGGCTGTGTGATCCACTGCTCTGTGTTGGTGCTATATCTTGAATTCCTTTCCATGGCTTAATCAAGGGTTCAAATATTGGTTAACTCCTCCAGGAATTACTAGAGAACCCCCCCAATCCCCAAAAACCTCAGATTATTTACAGAGCTATGCTCTGGTGGCCTCTCCCCTGTTGCAGGTTAAGTCACTGACTCTTCTGGTCCTCTACTCCAGGACGAGAAGAAAAAAGAGGGATGTGGAGGCATGGGAAGTGGTGGCATCATAATAACCAGAGGGAACAGCATCTTCAGCAAACTCTACTGATCCTTCCCACAACTCTAGGCTTTGTACCTAGAAGGGAAATTGCCCATCGAGGGTTTTGGGGTGACACCCTTGGCACATCCATTTGTGTCTGAGTAAATGATACGTGCAGGAAAAACTGCTGACATCATTCACGCTGGGAGGATTTTGCCTCACTATGTACATGTTTGTAGCACTCCAGACAGTACTTCTGAGTGAATCACATATCACACACATCACATTCAAATGTCTTCCCTGTGTGAATGAGGATGTGCCTCTTAAGGTGATAACTACATCTAACGGCTCCTAAATACTATTCACAAATAAAGGGGTTTTTTTTAAAGCTCTTTCCTTGGAAAGAGTCATTTTGCTTTATAATAACCATTTTTAATTTTTTTTTTTTTGGTGAAGGAACTTCACCTGTCACACTGTTATCTTTTCCACTTTGTGACTTTTCTCCATCATTTCGGTGACCCAGGCTCAAGCACTTCAGCACCTCTGGATTGCCTGTTTGTTCCCCCTTCCCTATCTGTTTGCTGGCAATCTGGCTCAGCATCATTTTCTTGCTGGTTTCTGTATGGACCAAACTCACACCTGCAAGGCCTTCATAGGCTAAGAGACTCACCTGAGTCATATCACACAATTCATTTAACAGGATTCACCATGTTCAGATTTTCTCACTCCTTTGATTAGTGTGTATTACAGGGGAACTCTCAATATTTCCTTGCTGCCTTCTCATCCCATGTCCTCTATATGCCCTTACTATCATACTGAGAGACCTTTTGTTGCTGCTACAATTCAGTGCCCTCCAAAGGGAAGATGATGTCCCAACAATCAGGCTCTTTAACCTCAGCCATCATTTTCTGATGGGCTCCTGCCTGTTCTCAAAGTAGAATGAAACCCTGCTCATTTTAGGTGTCCAGCTCTAGTCTCTGGAGGTGGTTTTGAATCTGTTTTGGAAACCTGAAACTGCAGGTCTCAGCCCCAAGTGGTATACTTGTATGGGAGAACCCTTCCCCCAGTGCTTACTCTCTGGTGCCAGCCCCACTGCTGACCCATCAAGGACAGAGGCAAGTTTACAAACGCCAGTCAGGGGCCTGTTTCCACCCAGGATCTCTTTTTTTTTTTAATCATAGTTTTCAGAGTCCAGTGATTCTTAAATTATCTCACCTTACCTGTTTTCTAGGTCAGATGTTTTTGATATCAGATACCCTAGATTGTCTTCTATTTTTTTCAGTCTTTGGATTTTGTTCTCATATCTCTTGATGTCTCATGGAGTCATTGGAGGGGGTGAATAGGAGAACAGTCTATTTTGGTTTTCAAGATGTGCTACTTGGGTTAGCTTTGCTACTTTCACTTCTAAGTTATTTATTCTTCTAATTCTTTCCTATAGAGATTTTATTCATTTAAAAATATTTTGCTTCATTTCTTTTCAATGTTCTTGTAATTCTTATGGGATTTTTTTAATTTTTCCTTTGAATCTCTGCTTCCAGTTTCTATATAACTGTTCACTCCTTCTTTGAGGGGGGATCTCTAAATCTGTCCATTTCTAAAATACTGATTAGTATTTTCTTTCATTTACTCATCATTCCAGATTTAGTTTCTGAATGGGGCTTTGTGCCTAGGACAGATTTTTTTTTTCACCTTTGTGTGGTTGTAGGCCTTGATTAGTCTCCCTCTAGCTCACAGATGTTCCTGCACTGACTTGCCCTTCTTGCAGTTAGGTCCCTGTAGATCAATGGCATTCAGAACTCTCAGAACATCCAGTACTCTCAGGTCCTTCTCTTGCATCTCCTGACAGTGTGTTAAGGAATTTAGAGCCCCTGCCCATCTCACTATCTTACTGCACTAGTCATGCCTTACTTCATCACAGTCCCCAGGGTTTTCAGTTCCCTACCTTGAAGCTTTCTTGGGAAAGCAATCTTTTCTTGTTCCTAGTTATAAAGCATTGCAGGCTACACATATTTCTTCCCTATCTCTGGTCAGTCTAGGAGGCTGCCCTGAGTTGGCACTGGCTTTGCTGGCATCCCTCTTTCCTACTGCCATTGTGCTTCTGGCTGACTCACTATGGCTGCTCATGAGACACTGTTGTGTTCACAAGTGACTACAAGAGCTGGGACATTTTTTTTCCATTGTTGCTTGCTGGAATTTAGTAAGTGATTAATACTTGTTGACTTAACCCTAGGACAGAGGAAGGCTGGTTTCATGTACATCCTCCATTATCCCCTTTCCCCGCTACCTTTCCTATATTTAGTCCTATCCTTTTTCTATCCTGTTTTCCCCTTGTGCTGCCTTCCACTGTTAAACTCACCTTTACCCTAGAACTACTACTCCCATTTTCCTGGTTATTCTCTCCAGTGCTGATTGCTCCTCTCATATCTTTCTCTTTCTTCCTTGCACCACTAACATTAGGTTAAGAGGACTAAGCATGATATTTGCTTACCACTGTCCCTTCAAAAACTTTGCCCCCATCCCTTCCTACTATCATCTAGGTAGTTGTCTCCCCTTTGATATTCACTTCACCTGTCTGTATTTCAACCTATCTAGATAAAATTTCAGTACCTCACTTATGATCTTCTTCACCCCAAACTCTGCCCTCATCCTTGATAATTTTTGGTATTCATCTTGTGAGAAGGAATAGGAGGAGGATGACAATGATGACCACCACTACAAGGAGAAGGATGAAGACAAAGGCAATGATGATGAGGAGGAGGAGGAGAGACATTTAGGTCAAGAGGGAGCCGAAGCTCTGAGGGCCAGTACTGGTTTTGGTCACAAGAAATCAGGAACCATGAGGAACAAATTCATTTCTGGTCCTAAGAGAACAGGGGCCCTGAGGAATAGTATTGATTACAATCCAAAAAAGCAGAGGCCCTTCTTAGGTAAGGACCAGAGTGTAGACAAGAAGAGCAGTGATCATGCCTCTCCCCAGGTCATACACCTTTGGAAGCACCAAAAGTTAAATTCACAGAACTAGCTCTGAAAACAGCAGTGCAAAAAAGCCTTAAGCTTAAGATAGTGCCCCTCCACTCTTCCTTGCCAGAAATAGACCCTAATTTTAAAATAAAGTTCAAAATTTAAAAAAAAAATAAGGTAGAAATGAGGAAACAATAATAAAAAAAAGCCAATATAAAGTTACTATAGTGGCAGGGAAGATCAAAACACAAACTCAGAAGACAATGAAGACAAAATAGCTACAAGTAAAACAAACAAAAATGTGAATGGGATATAAGTATAACAAGAATTCCTGGAAAAGCTAAAAATAATTGTCAAAATCAAATAAGAGGGGTACAGGGAACATTAGGTAAAGAAATGAAAGTAAAGGAAGTAAACTAGGGGAAAAAGATATTAACAGCTTGGTGAAAGATGCACAAAAAAGCTAAAGAAAATAATACTTTTTTTTAATTGGGCAAATGAAAAAAGAGGAATAAAAATTCACTGATGAAAATAACTCCTTAAAAAGCAGAATTGTCCAAGTGGAAAGGAGTTACAAAAAGAACTGAAGAAAATAATTCTCTAAAGATTAGAATTGTGCAAGTAGAAGCTAGTGACTCCATGAAACATCAAGAAACAATAAAAAAAAGAAGAAATTGTGAAATCTCTTATCAGAAAAACAATTAAACAGGAAAATAGATCAAGGAGAGCTAATTTAAGTTTTATTGGACTACCTAAAAGCCATATTAAAAAAAAAAAGAGCCTAGGGCAAGAAGGTGGAGGGAAAGCAGTGACTGTCTTGAGCTCTCTCCCAAAGCCCTCCAAATACCTAAAAAAATGGCTCTAAACAAATTCTAAAGCAGCAGAACCCACAAAAAGACAGAGTGAAACAAATTTCCAGCCAAAGAGCCTGGATGGTTGATTGGAAAGGTATATCGTGCCTGGCAGAGAGAGGAGCGCAGTTCGGCATGGGCGCACAGGCCACAGTGAACCTGGAGCAGGCCTCGGAGGACTGAATCACATGCAGCTGTGGCAGTTTCCAGACTTCTCAACCCCTGAACACCAAATACAACTTAGAAGGTCAGTGGGAAAAGTCTGTGACTGTGGTGAGAGAGGAACTAGATCTCATCTGCAAGACTGGAGCTCAGCCCGAGGCCGCGACTTTTTCCTGAGCTTCCGGCCCAGAGACTGAGGGAGAATCGAATGGCTGATCAGAGAGGGATTGCAGGGATTTCTTTGCCAGTGCTGAGGCAGGAATCTCTTGCTTTACCAGTGCTTGGATCTGGGTCACAGTTCTGAGGGTCAGTCCTGGGGCGAGGAGGAGCGCTGGTGCAGTGGGGCTTGTTGGGGTGGTAGAGAGGAAACACCTTGCCCCTTATCATAGCAACTTGGAAGAACTGAAAATTTACAGGTCCCTAGAAGTAGCTCTGAAAACAGCTGTACAAACCCCCTAACCGTGGGACAGTACATTCTCCACATTGAAAGCAGACTCTTACCTTAACAAAGAGTTTAAAACTCAAGTAATTGGCCAGGATCATGAGTAAGCAGCACAAAAAGAGTCAGACTATATTATCTTACTTTGGTGGCAAAGGAGATCAAAACATACAACCAGAAGACAACAAAGCCAAAGCTCCTACATCCAAAGCCTCCAAGAAAAATATGAATCAGTCCCAGGCCTTAGAAGAGCTCAAAAGGGATTTTGAGAAGCAAGTAAGGGAAGTAGAGGAAAAACTGAGAGTGATGCAAGAAAATCATGAAAAACAAGTCAACAGCTTGCTAAAGGAGACCCAAAAGAATACTGAAGAAAATAATACCTTAAAAAATAGCCTAACCCAAATGGCAAAAGAGGTCCAAAAAGTCAATGAGGAGAAGAATGTCCTAAAAAGCAAAATTGGCCAAATGGAAAAGAAAGTTCAAAAGATTGCTGGAGAAAATTTTTCCTTAAAAATTAGAATAGAGCAATTGGAAACTAGTGACTTTATGAGCAGTCAAGACACTGTAAAACAAATCCAAAAGAATGAAAAATTAGAAAACAATGTGAAATTTCTCTTTGGAAAAATGATTGACCTGAAAAATAGATCCAGCAGAGAGAATGTAAAAATTATTGGACTATCTGAAAGCCATGATCAAAAAAAGAGCCTAGACATCATATTTCATGAAATTATCAAGGAAAATTGCCCTGATATTTTAAAGGGCAAAATAGAAATTGAAAGAATCCACCGATCTCCTCCTGAAAGAGATTCCCAAAGGAAAACTCCTAGGAATCTTGTAGCCAAATTCCAGAGTTCCCAGGTTAAGGAGAAAATATTACAAGCAGCCAGAAAGAAGCCATTCAAGTATTGTGGAAACACGATCAGGATAACACAAGATTTAGCTGCTTCTACATTAAGGGACCACAGGGCATGGAATATAAAATTCCGGAGAGCAAAGGAGATAGCATTACAACCAAGAATCACCTACACAGCAAAACTGAATATAATCCTGCAAGGGGAAAAATGGTCATTCACTGAAATAGAGGACTTTCAAGCATTCTTGATGAAAAGACCATAGTTGAATAGAAAATTTGATTTTCAAATACAAGACTGAAGAGGTAAACAGGAAAGAGAAAATCATAAGAGACTTACTGAGGTTGAACTGTTTACATTCCTGCATGGAAAGATGATATTTGTAACTCATGAGACCTTTGTCAGTATTAAGGTAGTTGGAGGGGAAAAAATTATATGTACGTATATATAGATATAGATAGATAGATAGAGGGCACAGGGTGAGTTGAAAATGAAGGGGTCATATCTGGAGAATAATATTAAGGGGTGAGAGAGGAATATACTAGGAGAGGGAGAAAGGGAGAGGTAGAATGGGGTAAATTATCCCACAAAGAAAAAAAACAAAACAGAAAAGAAAAGGCTCTTACAGTGGAGGGGAAATGGGGGAAGGTGAGAGGGAATGAGTGAATCTTATTCTCATAGGATTTGACTTATGGAGGGAATAACATACACCCTCAATTGGCTGTGGAAATCTGTCTTACCCTACAGGAAAATGGGTGGGGGAAGGGGCCAAGAGAGTGGGCGAATGATAGAGAGGAAGGCAGATTGGGAAAGGGAGTAATCAGAAGCAAATACTTCTGAGGAGGGACAGAGTCTGATAGGATTAAGGGAAATAGAGTTAGTTTTTCACAGCATGTCTACTATGGAAGTGCTTTGCATAACTGCACATATATAACCTATATTTAGTTGCTTGCCTTATCAATGAGGGTGGGTTGGGAGGGAGGAAGGGAGAAAATTTGGAGCTCAAAGTTTTAAAAACACATGTTTAAAAAAAATGTTTTCACATGCAACTAGGAAATAAGAAGTACAGGAAATGGGGTACAGAAATCCCTCCTGCCCTACAGGAAAATTGAAGGGGAAGGCGATAAGAGAAAGGGGGAGAGATAGAAGGAAAGGCAGACTAAGGGAAGGGGTATTTAGAATGCATGCCATCTTGGGGTGGGGGGAGGGATGAGATGGGGTGAAAATTTGGAACTCAAAATCTTGTGGAAGTAAATGTTGAAAACAAAAAAATAAATAAATAAAAATTACCATTAAAAAATAAAGAAAGAAAAAAAAGAGCCTAGACATCATATTTCAAAAAATTATCAAAGAAAACTATCCTTACAAACTAGAACCAGAGAGTAAAGTAGAAATTGAGTAAATCTATCAATCACCACCTGAAAAAGATCCTAAAAAAAAAACTCCCATAAATATTATAGCCAAACTCAAGAGTGCCCGATTCAAAAGCAAAATACTTAAAGTAGCCAGAAAGAAACCATTCACATTTGGTGGAGCCAGAGTTAAGATCACAAAAGATTTAACAGGTATGATACATGGAACTTCTAAGAATTTTTTCATTACTGGGGTAGTTGGAGGAATTCTACATAAAAAGAGGATATGAGAGTAAGCTGATTATGTTGGGATGATATTTTGTTTTAATGAATATGTGAGAAAGAAGGATGTCCTGGGAGAAGGGGGAAGGTAGAGGAAGAATGGGGAAAATTATCTCATATAAAAGATACATGCAAGGAAAATTTTACAGTGGAAGGGAAAATGAATGGGTGAGCCAAGCAATGCTTGAACCTCACCACATCTAAAATGGTTCAAAGAGGGTTTTATACCTACATACATACACACATACACACATATATGTTTGTATATATAAATATATGCATGTATGTATAAATACATATTTATGCATGCATGTATATGTGTGTATATGTGTATATGTGTGTGTGTGTGTGTGTATATATATATACATATATATAAACACCACTCAATTAGTAATAGAAATCTATCTTACCTAACAAGGAAGTAGGACAGGAAAGGCACTATAATGAAATGAAGGGCAGAGAAAAGAGCACAGTGGTTATATGCCAATAAATCTAACCTAGAACCAGAGAGTAAATTTGATAGAAGAGACAGGAGAGAGAGAGAGAGAGAGAGAGAGAGATAAAAAAAGAAAATAAGATGGAGTGAAATGCACAGTTAGTAATCACAACTGTGGACGTGAATGGTATAAACTCAACTATAAAATGGAAGCAAATAGCAGAATGGATTAGAACCAGACTCAAATAATATGTTGTTTACAAGAAACACATTTGAAACAGAGAGACACACACAGAGTTAAAATCAGAGATTGGGGTAGAAATTATTATACTTCAGCTGAAGTAAAAAAAAGACAGGAATAGCAATCATCACAATCTTAGACAAAAGCAAAAGGAAAAATAGACCTAATTAAAATAGATAAGCAGGGAAATTACATGTTCCTAAAAGGTACCATGGACAATGAAGTAATGTCAATACTAAACATATACGTACCAAATGGAATAGAATCAAAATTCCTGAAAGAAAAGTTAAATGAATTATAGGAAGAAATAGACAATAAAACTATGCTAGTGAGGGACCTCAACTTTCTCATTTAAGAGCTAGATAAATCAAAACATAAAATAAATGAGAAAGAAGTCAATGACATAAGTTAGATATAATAGACTTCTGGAGAAACCTGAATAAGAATAGAAAGGAGTAAACCCTTTTCTCAGCTGTACATGACACCTTCACAAAAACTGACCCTGTATTAGGGCAATAAAAACCTCAAAAACAAATACAGATGAGTAGAAATATTAAATGTACCCCTTTCAGACCACAATGCAATAAAAATTACATTTAATAAAGAACTGTGATAGCACTAATTAAAAATTAATTGGAAACTAAATAACCTAATTCTTCAGAATGATTGGTTCAAAGAACAAATCATAGAAACTATCAATAATCTCATTAAGGATAATGAAAAAAAAAAAGGAGACAACTTTCCAAAATGTATAGGGATACTTAGTAGTAAGTACAAAGTAGTACTTAGGGGGGGAAATATGAGAGAGGAAAAGCAGATCAAAGAATTGGACATACAACTCAAAAAAAAAAATCCTAGACAACAAATTTAAAACCCCCAATTAACAATCAATGTGGAAATCCTAAAAATCAAAGGAGAGATTAATAAAATTGAAAGCTTAAAAAAAACACCATTGAACTAATAAATAAAACTAGGAGCTAGTTTAAGGGAAAAAAAACAGTAAAACAGATAAACTACTCATTAAGTTGATTTATAAAAAGAGGAAAAAACCAAATTACCAGTATAAAAATGAAAACAATACACCAATGAGGATGAAATTAAAGCAGTTATTATTAGCTATTTTGCTCAATTATCTGCCAAATATCTAACATCCTAAAGGAAATGGATGAATAATTAGGTGTATACAGCACATAATATAATACACAAATATAATTTAATAATAACAATATATAATTATATGAATATAAATTCCCCAGGTTAAGAGGAGAGTAATTAAAATATTTTCTCAGAAAAAGAAATTGAGCAAGCCATCTATGAGCTCCCTAAGAAAATAATCCCCAGGACCAGATTGATTTACATGTGAATTCTACCAAACAGTTAAAGAGTATTTAATCCAAGTATTAATAAACTATTTGGGAAAAAAATGAGTAAAGAAAGACTCCTGCCAAATTCCTTTTATGACACAAATATGTTTTTGATATCAAACCTAGAAGAACAAAAACAGGGTAAGAAAACCATGGCCAATTTCCTTAATGTATATGGATGCAAAAATTTTAAATAAAATAACAGCAAAGAGATTACAGCAACATCTCACAAAGATCACACATTATGACCAGATAGATTTTATGTCAGGAAAGCAAGCCTGGTTCAATATCAGGAAAATTGTCAGCATAATAAGCCATATCAATAACCAAAACAACAAAAACCATATGATTATGTCAAAAATGGAGGAAAATCTTTGACAAAATATAATGCTCATACTTATTAAAAAGACTAGAAAAAATAGGAATAAATGGAACCTTTCCTAAAATGTAAGTAGCATCTATCTCAAACCAAGAACAAGCATTATCTATAATAGGGATAAACTTAAAGCCTTCCCATAACATCAGAAATGAAGCAAGGATGTCTATTTACATCACAATTATTCAATATTGTACTAGTAATGCTAGCTATAGCAACAAGACTAGAAAAAGACATTGAGAGAATAAAAATAGGTCATGGGGGGGAGAACTATCACTCTTTGCAAACATGATGTGGCATTCTCAGAGAAAACCATAGAATGACCTAAAAAACTAGTTAAAAAAATTAACAGCATTAGCAAAATTGCAGGATATAAAATAACCCACATGAATTACTAGTAATTCTGTATTCTACAAACAATACCCAGCAGCAAGAGATTAAAAAAAGATAAATTCCATTTAAAAAATGGCAGACAATATAAAATACTTTGGAGACTACCTGCCAAGACAAACTCAGGAGCTATACAAACACAATTATAAAACATTTTTCAGACAAATAAAGACAGATATAAACAACAAGAGAAATATTAATTGCTCACGGATAGGCCAAACCAATATAATAAAAATAACAATTCTACCCAAGTTAATTTACTTATTCAATAGCATACCAATCAAACTACCAATTTTTTTATAGAGCTAAGAAAAAAAATAACACAATTCTCCTCAAAAAACAAAAGGCCAAGAATATCAAGGAATCAATGAAAAATATATAAAGGAAGGCAGCCCAGAGGTACCACGTTTCAAACTATATTACAAAGCAGCAATCTGCAAAACAATCTGGTACTTGATGAGAAATAAAGTGGTGAATCATTGGATTAGACTGGGTATAGAATACCTCATAGTACATTATCATTGTAATATAGTATTTGTGAAATCCAAAGACCCCAGTTTTTGGTGTAAGAACCCAATATTTGACAAAAATTGCTAGGAAAACCAGAAAACAGTTTGGCAGAAACTAGGTATAGACCAATAATTCACATTGTATAAAAAGATAAGGTCAAAATGAGTAAATATTTAAACATAAAGATTGAAATCATAAGTAAACTGGGGGAGCATAGAGAAATGAACCTGTCAGTTTTTGGATTAGGGAAGAGTTTATGACCAAACAAGAGACAGGAGCCTAAGATATAAAATAGATAATTTTGATTACATAAAATTAAAAGCCTTTTGTACAAACCAAGCTAATGTTGCCAGAATTAGGAGAAAAACAGAAAACTGAAAAAAAAATAAAATGTTCCTTTGATGGAGGTTTCATTTCTCAATATATAAGGAACTTAACCAAATTTATAAAAAATAAGGGCCACTCATCAGTTGATAAAATGCCAAATGATATGAAAAGGCAGTTTTCAGAAGAAATCAAAGATATCACTAAATATTTGAAAAAATGCTCTGCATCACTTATGATTTGATATATGCAAATTAAAACAATTCTGAGATACCACCTCACACCTTTCAGCTTGGCTAACATGACAAACAAGCCAAATGATATACTGGAGAGGATGCAGAAAATCGGACACTAATTCTCTATGGGTAGAGTTGTGAATTACACTAACCATCCTGGAGAACAATTTAAAACTATGTTCAAAAAGCTGTAAAACTGTACATATTCTTTGACCCAGCAATAACACGGTAGGATCTGCATCCCAAAGAGACTGAAAAAAAAATAAAAAAGAAAAGGACCTATTTGAACATTTCTTATAATAGTTCCTTTTGTGGTGGCAAAGAATTGGAATTTGAGGGGATTACCATCAATTGAGGAATAGCTGAACAAATCATGGTATATGCTTGTGATGGAATATTATTGTATTATAAGAAATGATGAGCAGAATGCTTTCAGAAAACCTGAGAAAAGTCTTATTTGAACTTATACAAAGTGAAGTGAGCAGAACCGGAAAAAAATATTGTACACAGTAATAGCAATACAGTAAGTACAATCACCTGTGAAAAACTTAACTATTCTGATCAAGATGATAATTCACAACAATTCCAATGGATCCATATTGAAAAATGTTATCTGCCTCCAGAGAGAGAACCAATGAACTCTGAATGCAGGTTGAAGAATATTTTTTTACTTGTTTTTTTTTCTCATTTTTTTTGGTCTATATTTTCTTTTGCAACATTGCTAATATGGAAATATTGTTTGCATGACTTCACACATATAATCAATTGCTTGTCTTCTCAAGGGGTGGATGATTAAGAGGGTGAGAGAAAATTCAGAACTCAATTTAAAAAAAACTGTTAAAAATTTTCCATGTAATTTGGAAATATTTTAATGAAAGAAATTAAAAAATATATTTTAAAAAAATAAAATATTAACCCATGTAAAACAATTGATATCATAACTAGGCTGAAAGAGCCAAATAAAACCTTAACCAAGAAATACTTGATCTCCTTTCCAAGCTAACAGACAGAATAGCCAAAGGCAATATCAGTACAAAATGCAAATTCGTAATAAAGGATTTTATGGAAGGAAGATTGTGAACAATCACAAAGTATGGAAAACCAAAGGAGGTAATAACAAACCTGTAATAAGTTTGACATGACAATTAACTGAACAGGTCAGGTCATCTTAAGGGCTTCTATAAATGAAAGAGTAAAGAAGATAGATATGAAATGGAATAGAAAGACAAAATTATGGAAATAGAGAACCAAACATCTCAAAGGGACCTTAGAGGTATCTGACTAGGTTTTTTGTACCTATCAATTTTAAGACTTTTGGGTTATGGTATTTCAGTATCTGATGTGTGATATGAAGAAACAGAAAGAACACCAATGAAAGATGAAACCAAGAAGAGCAGCTAGAACTGACCAAATGTTGTATGTTTCAATGATAAAACCTACAAACATGTAAATGAAGGGGTTGAGTTTCAAGATATCTGAAAAAGAGAAAATTTCTCCTAAAATTACAAAGATACATACATTCAGAAGGGGAGTGTTTCAAATAAGACCTAACTTATTTTTAGCAAGATGTTTTCAAACTTAACTAAGTATAAAAGCCAAACTCACCATTCTCTTCTTGATACAGAAAATGAAGATAACCTTTTCCCTTCTAATATAGGATGGTACCATTCTACTTCCTGGTGATTATTCAAAGACTACAGACAATGACTCAGTTATCATATTCATTAGTTCTTTAAGTACCCCTGTACCACTAAGTGGGCTAGCCTCCCTCAAAGTGAGAACCTGAAAAGACCTTAGCTTAAAAGGGCCAAGGTCTCCCACTGCATCCTGGGCCATCTCCAGTTGTCCTGATAGATATCTGGCCACTGGACCCAGATGGCTCTGGAGGAGAAAGTGAGGCTGGTGACTTTGCACAGCCCTCTCTCATTTAAATTAAAGTCAATGACAAGTCACATCATCATCTCCCTGATGTCATGGTCCACTTTAAGAACAAAGGAAAAACCAAGCAACCCCTGTATTATAGTTCTTGGGGCTGGAGGAGGGGGTAGGGACTTGAACTCATCAAGAGCAAATATATACACTCTCTTCTTAGCTTAGGTAACAAAAAAAAGGTATATGTGTATTTAACTTGCCTTCGTTTAGCTCAGTTGGAAGTGAGTTTTATGGGCTGTCTTTTCTCATGGCCTCTCCCTCCATTTTTAAATGCTTTTCATCTCATGAGAAATAAGTACCCTCCCTTCCTTTCACCTTTCTTCTTTAGTTCAGTCCTCTTTTCCTCACATTCCATTTTTTTACCTAAACCCATAAAAACAGAACAATAATCCTCCACCCACTCTTGTCAGTCTTATTTAACTTCTATGACTCTCAAAGGCATTAACATTCTGGAAATAGAATCCTTTCACACTATTAACATGTAAATACTTTATGGTCACGTGGTCCTTTTTAACTGATCAAATGTACATCTCTTCCTATGTTTCTCTTGACTCTTAAATTTTCATCTCAATGTTTCTTCTCAATTCTAGCCTAACCAAAAAAAAAATTGCTCGTTAATCCTCCAAGTCCATTCCCTCTCTTTCCCTAAGATTGTACTCAATTTAGGAAAATTTCTTATTCTTTGTTGCAAGCCTTTGTCTTTTGCCTATTGGAATATTAAATTCTGAGCTATACTATTTTTTAGGGTGGCAACTGCCAAGTCTTTTCTAATCCTGACTGACATAACTAGGAAATGATAAAATGCAGATTTTTGTGCAGCTTTTGTAGCTCCCAAAACAATGCTCTATTCAGTCTCCACTATCAGCTCAATCCAGGTGGGAGGCACTTTATGGTTTTTGGTGTGGAATATTATATAGGGCTATACCCCTTAATTCACACAAATTTAATTTAAAAAATTTAAACCAAATAAAGAGTAGGGTGCCTTGGAACATCCATCAAACTAGATATCATAGATAGCAACTACAATGTAGGTATAAGAATAGTGGAAGTTAAAAGTAATACAAAATTCTAAGAAAGGAGGTAGTATTAATACCCATATTCTTACCTTTTTTACCCAAATGCAGAAAGTATAACTAATGGAAATCCTAATGAAAATGGGAATCCTAACAAAAGAAGGCAAATTTAAACCTCATAAGCAGCACTGATATAACTGAAATTTGGTAAGTTGAAATCCTTAAGTAGAATATGGCTCCAGAAGTTTATACATTATTTAAAAAAAATAGTAAAGTAAGTTGTAGTGTGTGGAGTAGCATTGTATCTTTTTTAAATTTTTTTCATTAAAAAATTTATTTACTTTTAGTTTTCAACATTTATTTCCACAAGATTTTGAGTTCCAAATTTTCACCCCATCTCACCCCTCCCCCCACCCCAAAATGGCATGCATTCTGAATACCCCTTCCCCTACTCTGCATTCCCTTCTCTCTCTCCCACCCCTTCTCTTATACCCTTCCCCTTCAATTTTCCTGTAGGGCAGGATGGATTTCTGTACCC
>NW_020954576.1:14780513-14810793 GCF_900497805.2 Vombatus ursinus
GGGTACAGAAATCCATCCTGCCCTACAGGAAAATTGAAGGGGAAGGGGATAAGAGAAGGGGGGGAGAGATAGAAGGGAAGATAGACTAGGGAAAGGGGTATTTAGAATACATGCCATCTTGGGGTGGGGGGAGGGTATTCCCACTCTTTTAAATTTAATCTGTATTACTAATATTTTCTCCATCATTTTCTTAAATTGAGACAATCAATTAAATGGTAAATCAAGCCCTGATCTGTAGGTTTTCTGGATTCTGAGGTGTAAATGCTCAGACTCAAAATTTAACAATTGGTAATCCAGTTTGTGATGCTTCTAGCAGAGCTCTGCCCTACTCCCACCCCCATCTAACTAGGAGGAAAATAAATCAATGGAAAATATATAGTAACTGCTTATCTGGGATGCTGAGATATAAGAAAGCAGGTTTCGCAGGAGATCACAAATTCAAATCTAAAAGAGGAAATACAATTTTTCACTAATTTAATATTCATTCTTTACCAGCTTTATTATCTTCCAGTTATAATAGAGTCTATGACTATTTTTTTGTGATAATAACTATTATCTGATCCACCTTTGTGCAACCTCCAGTTCTAGCAGGAATAAAAATGGACTCACTTTCCCTGAACATACATAAAAACTAGTTTCCACAATGGCATTCTTCATGGTAATACTTAGATGAGTGATTTGTTAGGGAAGAGAGGAAATAGCTATGGATATATGACAGGTATAAATTGTAGCTGACAATAATAACATCATTTGAATGCTCATTTTTTTGTTTGATGTTGCTTAATTAGCCATTACCAAAGGTCACAACAGTGGTTATAGATAAACCATGAGTTGCAAATATAAGGGTGACATGGTCAGAATTTTATCGCCTTCATCCATGTGTGTTACCAGTACTTGGGCTGCTTGATCACTCTTTGCCATTTAAATACCTCGAAGAACCTAGGTGATTTTCATGTTTTATTTAATCATCTTCATTAGAGAATCACTTTTTCATTCACATTGTATAAAATTAAAAGAATATAAAAGGTTCTAGAAGACACTAATTGGTCAATATCCATCTATTTTTTTCACTATTACATGCAAATGCTCACATACTTAAAATAAAATCCTAGAGTTTAATGGTGCTATAATAAATGGCTGGCAAAAAAATGCTCCAAAATTAAACCTGCCTCTGAAACTATTGTTACATATAACAGAACAGAAATTTTATTCATTCTTGTTTTCATACAAATGTTCCTCTTTCAAGAAGTCTAATGAATATTCCCATATGTAGTGGAGGAGTGAAAACGATTCTGAATTCAGACAACTGAGTCCTGCACCTAACCCAAAGAATTCATAGTCTCAGTAGCTTCATTGTGTGGTGGCAGTGGATAAAGTACCAGATCTAGAATCAAAAAGACCTGAATTCAAATTTAGCCTCAGACACCTACTAGCTATATGACCCTGGCCAAGTTCATTAACCCTATTTGCCTTAGTTTCCTCATCTGAAAATGAGCTGGAGAAGGGAATGGCAAACCACTTTAGTATCTTTGCCAAGAAAACCCCAAATGGGGTCATAAAGAGTTGGTCATGACTGAAATGACTGAACAGCAATAAAAAAGATAAAATTATGAAGTTGTGATAAGAATGACTGTTTTATGATACATCTCACAGGTCACTGGCATCAAGAAAACTCACCTTACCCAGAGTTTGAAGATAGCACATAGTTATATGGCGTATTTCAAAATTCTAATAATCACCATCCTTTCCTAATGTTTACAATGATTATTTTTCTCTGACAGGACTAGTCATGAGGAAGTTTCTTTTTCATGCTTGGATTTCATAAAATAATATCTTCATTGTTGACTTCCTTATTCTTTCTGAAATAGGTCTTTGTGATGTGACTTCATTCAAGTACAACCACTTCTGCTTCATTGACTCAAATGTTTGGTCTTTATCTCATTTGGAATACCAATTATTGAATACTTTCTGCTCTTCCCAGTAAGAATTCAATTCAGCATATCAAAGTGTCCTCAGAATCAAGTCTAGCATCAAAACAGATACAATGTGGAAAATAATAAATATTGTATCAATTGCTCAGTTGTCAAGCTGACCTGCACAAACTGAAATCTGTTTCCTCATTGTGTGTGTGTTTTTATTAACCTGAGAAGTAATCCAGGATGTGGTTCAAACAGGGAGGAAGTCAAACAGGTTAGTGTAAAGGCAGTTTGAACCACAGCAACAATTCTCAACACAGAAGGTGGTAGCAGATGGAAATGTGCAAATAGTTTGGGTAGTGATCAAGTGCTCACAGTAGTCAGCACCTAAGCTGGCAATTGAACTAAATTTAACCCTTCTACCTTCCAACCAGTACCGTGAATATGGAATATAAAATTTAAATGAGAATAAGGCATATAGAAAGAGGTGTGCTGACACCAGCTCAGATCAGCTCAGGAGCCAATTGTTAAATTTTCAGTGTGAGCATTTACCCTGCTCTGGAAAATGGCATCATTTATTGTTTTGGTAATTGTCTAGATTCCAGAAAGCAGTGGAGAAAATATTAATAATGCAGATTAACAGTGAAAGTGTGTTATGTTTGGATAAAGCCAGTTATTAAACATTTAACATGCCTAGATAGAGTGCTTAAAATATAGCCTGGCTAAACACTGGCATAGTCGCAATCAATAGGCTTCCAAGTAGCCAAGAAGACAAGGCATTCATTGACCATTCATTGAGAGATCTTTAAAACTAAAATTGAGGGAGTTAAGCATAAGGTGGTACCAGCATCCCAAAGGAGAATTGTTCACTGACGGCTTCCACCACTGGTAGCAGTGACTAATCTATATATTTTCCACGGTCACTGGAGTTTGCTTACCTGTGCTAGGACTGATCATTCTGTTAAAGAGGAAAGTTAACCCTAACCAAACCTTAACCCTAAATGAAATAATTTGGAATAACTGAGACAGAAGAATTTACTGGAATGCTGAGCCATCAGGGAAGTGACTACTGATGAAAAGTTTTATCAAAATCAGAAGTCAATTAGGCTCCTTTAAAAAAAACACAAAATAGTCATATACATTTTCTGAGTCGTGGGATGGAAATGATAGTCAATGAAGGAAAAAAGGAAGTCTAGCTGAGCTAAGGTAAATAACAGAAATAACAGCAAACATTATATAGCATTTTAAGGTTTTCAATATTATTTCATTTGATCCTCACAACAACCAGATAGGGTAGATGATCTTATCATTCTCATTTTACTAATGAGGAAACTGAAGCTAAAAGAAGTTAAATGACTTGTACTTGGTCACACAACTAATATATATCACAGACAGGATTTTATTTCAGTTATTCCTATCACCAAATCTCTGTCGACTATCTTACTCAGCTAAATTTATAAAAGGCCTAGGGGAATATCTTGTTAGGGAATTGGTATATAACTCCAAATTGGCGGGGGGGGTGGGGTGGGGGGGGGTAAATGAGTCTTTCTCTTTGTTCACAGCAATGAAAGCTGCAGGTCCCAAAGGGCAAAAACATCTTGGAATATGCTGGACACAATTTTATAATGGAGACTATAGAGAGTGAAACAAGGCTAGTTACCATTCTTTCATTAATTCAGTTATTATAAACCAAAAGGGATAATTTTGGGATTGAAAGGCAGACAGGGCCTTTGATTGAAATAACCACAGTGACATAACTGAAGATCATATAAAAAGGAAGTGTTAACTTGCCAGTTAGAATACAACATGCACATGGCATCTCTATTTGGCAACATAATGCATGAAGAAAAACAGAAGAACATATCTTTATTCTACTTGCAAAAGAAGAATTTAATATGCTGATCCAGTGGGAGATGATGAGGATTTATGTACCTAATGGCTTTGCTACAAAGACAATGGCATTATTAAAATGGCCAGAAATGGAGTATTCCTGACCTGAAATCAATATTTCATACCTGATTTTGATGTCCACAGATAAGATTGAACAAGTGATAGGTGACAGTTCCTATCAAATTGATTGTATGTTACATAAAACATTTTAAAATTAAAAAATAAAAGTATATTTTTTAAGTTTATTTTTTTTTACCTCCTTGCTATAAATGCCCTTTGCTTAGTTCCCTAGTTGTTAGGGCTCCCATTGAAATAATGTCATAATATTTTATGTATTTTCATATATTTGTGTGTATATATTATCTCCCCAATAGAATAAAAAGTCTTTGATGTCAGAGGCTATTACAATTTTGTCTTTGTATCCCTCTCTGGCACAGAGTCTGGCATAAGGATTTTGCTTAATAAATGCTTACTAAATTGAACTGACCTAATAAAGAGGCAGGGAAATTCAGGCTTGGAGTGTTGCATATATAGTCAATCAGATGTGTTCACTGTTGACTTTCTTTCATTTTTCTTCCATTAGAAGGGACCAGAACATTGAGCTAGGGTATATCTGTAAATGACGGTGACATAAAAACAGAAAGTAACAATAAAATTTTAAAATACAAACACCACTACAGTTTATGCAGCTCTTGGAAATCTTGTCCCTATTCTCCCTATTTAACAAACACTGTTTGCTTATAAAAACTTGGGTCATAGCACTCTTTATTACTTCACAATGGTACCTTTGGTCTGCTTCCACTTTCTAGCTAATTAAATGTAAATATTGTTTCAAAATGTAATCCATTGGCACTAGGTGTTATTTTTTCACCTTTATATCTATAAGCACTCTTCCTTACAGTAATAGAGTGCAATAGTTTGTTCCCATCAATTTGGCATCTAGGTTGCCAGAAACCTGGTGCCATTGCCTAGAAGTGACTATTATCTAAAATCACCAATAGTCACTTTGCTACGGAAGGAGATGTAAGGCTTGGAGTAGACATACTGTAACCTTAAAGCAGCTCAAGGCTAATTAGGCACATGAAATTACTTAGACCTTTAAAAAATCAATATTTCAATAAGTGCAGATAAACATTAAAATTTGATTACATGAAGAATGAGAAATATAGGCTCTATGTAAAGGAAGGCGGTGATTTAAAACAAAATTTTAAAGAATTGTAGGATTTAGCACTAAAAAAAGACTTGAAAGTATAACTTGTCTCTCTTACTTTAGAGGTGAAGCTACTGAGAAACCAAAATGATTTAGCCAATATAGGTAGGAAGGAAGGAAGGGAGGAAAGGAGGAAGGAAGGAAGGTGTTTGGGGGGTTTGTTTTTTTTTTAATGACAGCCAAAGAAATTGAAGGGTTTATTTCTATATTGGGTAGTAAGTTAGACTAAGGTCCCTTCCAACTAAAATACTGCATGTTCTGTGATACTCTTTCTAGAAATTTGAAGCAGGAAAAAAAATTCTGACCATTTTTTTATTTAATGTGCTATTATTTTGGAAAATCAAATAAATGAGAAATTGTCATAAAATATAAAATTCCAAAGCAAGATATTGTGGAAAAAATTCCTTTTATATTCCAATGAGTCAGGTGGCAGGCTTTGTTTTCAAAAAAAATGGTAGGACTAATAGTACTTAAACAATTTACTCCCCAAAGGCTATTTATATTACTTCTTAGAAAACAGTAAAGTCCTTTATGTAATAACAAAATTAAAAAACATACTACCAGAAAAAATATCATGCAGAAATCAAAAACTAGGAAGTAAAATATGCACAGCAATTTTTTGAGTACTCTTAAAAAAAAACAATCCTCTCCTCAATTAACCTATCTTACCAACCACAAAGGAAAGAAAAGAGGTGACCTTTCTAGTATAAATAGTGTTCTGTGCTTTGCTAAATCAACAAGTATGGATTTCCAAGACTTAAGTCATTCTTTTCATTGAAACAACCTGACTCTTGTTATGAGGAAAGCAATTTGTAAGCAAGAGATAGATATATGTTTATATATGTTTTATATATGTTTATGTATACAGATATGTATGTATACATAGATATGGTATACATAAATTCATATATGTACATATGTGTATTATATGTGTGCATATATACAATACACGTATATGTATGTAATGAAAAAGAAAGACAGGTAACTTGTATAGTGGATAAAGATCAAACCTCAAAGACAGGAAGATCTATATTCAAGTCTTACATCTGAAACACCCTATCTGTGTGACCCCATTCATTTCATTTAACCTTTCAGTGTCTCTTTAGGTTTCTTATTCTGATAGTTCTCTATACCAAATAGACAGGTTGTTGTTCAGTCATTTCAGTGGTATCCAACTCATCATGATGCTTTTTGAGGTAGAATGATTTGCTATTTCCTTCTCCAGCAGATGAGGAAACAGAGGCAAACAGGGTTAAATCCATAGCCACACAACTAGTAAGTTAGAGTCTACAGCTGGATTTGACCTCAAGAAGATATTTTCCTAACTCCAAACCTAGCACTTTATCCACTGCACCACCAAGTTTCTATATATGCTTACATATACAGAGAGAAGAAGAAGGAGAAGGAGGATGAGGAGGAGGAGGGGAGAGATACATACTAGGTGAAACCGAGTGGATAGAGAGCTGGTCTCAGAGTCTAGAAGACCTGAATTCAACTGCTTTCTCTGTTGTTGTTTGTCCTTCATTCTCAAAGAGGATCATGACATCGGGAAAATGGTGCCATGACTTGCAAGTCAATTAGATTTAAGTGAGGAAGGGCTATGCAAAGTCACCAGCCTCACTTTCTCCTCTGGAACCCATCTGGGTCCAGTGGCAAGATATAGATCAGGATGACTGGAGATGGTCCCAACCCTCAGCAAGTCATTTAACCACTCACTACTCTAATAAACTCTCTAGGACTATATAAATTATAGAGAAGGTGTCCATCTGCATTTGATGAAGTTTTTTCATTACTAATTACCAGTATCAATGAAATCACAGGTCTAGTCCTTTTTCTCTCTATCTCTCTTTATTTCTCTTTCTGTCTCTCTCTGTCTCTGTCTCACCACATATACGTACATACGTACATACATACATACATACACAGAGTTTAAAATCTTGCTGCTTTTTGCCCTTTGTTCTTGAAGAGGCCCATAGCATCTGGGAGGTGATGCAATGACATGCAAGTGAATTGGATTTGAATGAGGGACTGTGCAAAGTCACCAGCCTCACTTTCACCTCCAGAGTCATTTGGGTCCAGTGGCAACATATAGATCAGGCCTGAATTATTAGATCTATGGTTGTCCTGATCTGTATCTGGTCCCCAAGAATATACCTATTCATTTAAAAAATGAACTACAATACAGTGAAAAGTACTTGACTGGGAAAGAGAAGAGCAGAGAAGTAATCCTTATTCTGCAGCTTAAAGCTAATGTGATCTAATTCATCTCTGTGGGTTTCTATCTTTTAATCTTTAAAACAAGGGGCAGGGAAAAGCAATACCTAAGTGCTTTACAAATATATAATTTGAACCTCACAACAACCTTGGGAGTTAGATGCTATTATTATCCTCATTTTACAAATGAGGAAACTGAGGCAACCAGAGGTTAAGTGACTTACTCAGGGTTGTGCAGATAGTGTCTAGTCATCCTGACTACACACCTGCACTTTATCTTTCCACAGTTTTTGATACATAACACCTTCTCCACTCCCTCAGTCACCACTGCTCTCCTGTTAGAAGGCTGGGGGGTGAGGAGAGTACTAAATTCCTCCCAATGGCTTCTTTTATTGAGGTGTGAACTTCCCAAGCAACTCTCCATTTTCTAAAAGCAATTCTACTTTATTTTGATTCCATGGAACCTCATATCCCTTGGTCCCCCCCCAAGCCCTTTTCAGCTTCCTTTTGTATATTGTTTTCCCCCATTACATTGCAAACTCCTGGATGGCAGGGACCATCTTTCTTATTTGTGTCCCCACCCAAATCCAGATTTTATAACTACAAAGCCTATTTATACTTTCAACTATACCTTGCTTAGGTAGTAGGAAAATTGATAACTATTAAATAAAAATTTTGCATTGTGATTTTCTGTTAATTTCATTTAGCTAGAGTTATTCCTATCTCAAGTTATTGGAGATATTACTTGAGTACAAAAAAAAACTGATCTAAATAATCATTGGATACCTCAAAAAAATGAAAAATTTTTTTCCTGAATGTCTTGCTTTCTTTGAAGTGTTGTTTTTCAATGATTGCATCCACGTATTCTTCACTACCATATGTTAATGTATGATCATATCAGATTGCAAGGCCATGCAAGTTCACTAACCAAAGTCATAGAATATTCACCTTAAGCAGCTGACGGAAACTTTATCAAAGTAAATTAGTAAGTCCTGGCACTGCTATGAGTTTACGTAAGAGGAGGCTGAAGTGTACAATCAATTGATATGCCAAATCAGGTAAGGGATTAGTTCTAGAAACTACACTGGTCTATACAAACAACACGTGTTTGCTCAGATGTCTGCCTTGATCATTTCCCTCCCCCCGCCCCTGTTTTGTCCCTGTGATTCAAAACCTTGAGGCTGACTGATTCCAGGGAGGCAGCCAAATGAACCATATGAATTACTTTATGGATTGGGCACCAATGGCACAGGGCAATTAGACATTATTAGATGGTGTTGGTCCAGTGGTTTTGATTTGCACTTCTTATAATTTTTGTTAAAATTGCCTTTTAAGGTTTTCTTATCATTAACCTCCTCTGCATCCTGAAGCTATTGGGACTCCTCGAATTTTTGTCACAATTACAGTTCTGTCAGCATTTCCACTATGCAGCTCCCATAGAGTAGGAATGGCTTATTACTAGGGCATTCCATTCACATTGGGTTCAAATTTGACTCAGCCCAGATGCACCTTTGTTCTTAGTTTTTTTTTTCTTTTTCTTTTACTGTTATGTGTATTGGGGAGGAAGTTGGATGACATTTTATTTATTTTAAGTTCTTTTTTTTTTCAGGAGCAGCAAAAGGAAGGATGTTTTCCTGCTTAATCTTTTTTTAGAAGCAGATTTCTACAAGCAACAGCCTTTTCATATTTTTTGAATAATCCCCCTTGCAAAAGAGATTATTTAACTTTGAAATGCAGCTGCTGCACACCCTTATTAACTACTCTCCAGAGCAATTTTCCACTCTACATTGTGCCCAGTGGTATGTACACTATCTTGGAAAAAGCCTGGTCCTCTGCCCAAGTCCATTGAGAAATTTAATGGATTTTTGGGAGCTGTTAATGAAATATACCTTTTCCCAAAACTTTCACCATTGAAAATATCAATGTGACAGTTTTGCAACAGTTAATTTAAAATTGGGTTGTACATCTGAGACCTGCCACAGATGGTAAATTTAGCCTTTCAAATTGCCCATCTATAAGCCATATTTAACATTAAATAGCAAGGCAGAATCACAGAATCCCCAAGTTCTATTCAAGTAACCTTAGTCTATCCACTTGGAGGATGATTGAGAGCAGGATATATAAATTGTTACTTGGTGAACCATGTATGGTGGAACAAATAATAGGAAAAGAAATACTATAAACCAAGGCTCAGAACCTTTAAAAAAAAGTGTCATGATGAGGTTCTGACCTCTTTCCTTCCATTGAGTAGGAGAGGAGATAGAGGAAATATGGCACATAGGCTAGTCACTACAAAAAAAAATTGGGAATATGATGAAACTGTAACATGCTTCACAATGAAAATTAACATTGCCAAAATGGCCCAAATGCCATAGGTTGCCATTACCTGCTATGTTTGCAGCAACATATACAAAAACTAGAAGATATCTGCTATAGAGTAGTATTTTATTTTTTAATCTAAAAATACAATGAAATCATCCTCAAGACTTGGTTGGTCCCAGGAACTAAGATTCTGACTTCCTCACCATCCTAAGACATAAAGTCTAGCCCTTAGAATTGGAACTCCTAAAACTGGATAGACACTATCTATTTTTTTAATATCCTTTCTATGCAATTGCAATCTTTTCATTGAATGTTATATGTGTTATAAACCTCTTCTTTCATTCCAAACTGGAAACTGAACCAGCACACTAAGACTAAAGCAAAGAAAGAGATCAAGTTTGTGTGAAGGAATCAAAGATGGCGGATCTTCCAGGGACAGAAAAACAGACAAATTTAATGGCCTACCATTGAGAAAGCTACATGCATGTTCAGTATGCAGAGGAAGATGTATATACATGTCATTTCACAGCCATAATATATGGTGAATTGTGTGTGTATGTGTGTGTGTTTGTGTGTGTGTAGTTGTACCTACATGTATACCATATGCAAAATGTACTGAGAAAAAAAAAGTTATAATACTTTCTGTTCCTATTCATTTTTCCCCAGTGGTCTATCATAGTTAACTTTTCTATAAATCTATTCATTTCCTTAACTTTTTATTTATTTATTTTTTGGTTAGATTTATCTTGTTCTGAGACGGTAAATTTGAGGTCCCCCACTAGTATAGTTCTACTACTTATTTCCTCTTGTAACTCATTTAACTTTTCTTTAAGAAATTGGATGTTATAGCATTTTTTACATATATGTTTAGTTTTGATATTACTTCATTGTACCTGTTAACAAAATGACCTTTCCCACTCCTTTTTAAATTAGATCTACTTTTGCTTTTGTTTTGTCTGAGATCATGATTGCTACCCCTGCTTTTTTTTACATCAGCTAGAGCAAAATAGATTCTGCTCCAGCCTCTTACCTTTATTCTGTGTGTGACTCTCTGCTTCAAGTGTGTTTCTTGTAAAGAACATATTGTCAGATTCTGTTTTTTTAATCTACTGTGCTATCTGCTTCTGTTTGATGGTGAGTTCATCCTATTTACATTCACAGCTGTGATTACTGTGGATTTTCTTTATTTTTAAATTAAATTTATTTATTTATTTATTTATTTTTAGTTTTTAACATTCACTTCTGTAAGATTTTGAGTTCTAAAATTCTCCCCTTTCTCCCTTTCCTTCTTCCCAAGATGGCAAGCAATCTGATACAGTCTATACATACACAATCATAGTAAACATATTTCCACATTAGTCATGTTGTAAAAGAAGAAACAAAACAAAAGGAACAAACCACAAGAAAGGAGAAAAATGAGAATATTGTATGCTTTGATCTGCATTCAGACTCCATAGTTCTTTCTCTAGATGTGGAAAACATTTTCTATCATAAGCTTTTTGGAATTCTCTTAGATCATTGTATTGCTCAGAAGAGCTAAATCTATCAAAGGTTGTCATTCACAATGTTGCTGTTACTGTGTACAATATGCTCCTGGTTCTGCTCATTCAGCATCAGACCCTACAAGTCTTTCCAGGTTTTTCTGACATCTTCCTGCTCATCATTTCTTATATCACAATAGTATTCCATTACATTCATATACAACAACTTGTTCAGCCATTCCCCAATTGATGGGCATCCCCTCAATTTCCAATTCTTTGCCACCACAAAAAGAGCTGCTATAAATATTTTTGTACATGTGGGTCCTTTTCCCTTTTTTATAATCTGAGATACAGACCTAGTAGTGGTATTGCTGAATCAAAGGGTAACACAGTTTTATAGCGCATTGGGCATAGTTCCAAATTGCTTTCCAGAATGGTTGGATGAGTTCACAACTCTATCAACAATGCATTTGTGTTCCAATTTTCCCACATATTCACCAACATTTATCATTTTCCTGTTTTGTCATGTTAGCCAATATGATACTGTGATGTGGTACCTCAGAGTTGTTTTGATTTGCATTTCTCTAATCAATAGTGATTTAGAGCATTTTTGTATGATTATAGATAGCTTTAATTTCTTCATCTGAAAATTGCCTGTTCATATCCTTTGACCATTTCTTAATGGGTAATGACTTGTATTCTTATAAATCTGATTCAGTTCTCTACATATTTTAGAAATAGGCCTTTATCATAGACACTGGCTATAAAAATGTTTCCCTGCTTACTGCTTCCCTTCTAATCTTGGTTACATTGACTTTGTATAAAACCTTTTTAATTTAATGTAATCAAAATTATCCATTTTGTATTTTCCTCCATCCTATTTTTCACCCTGTTTATCCTTTTTTCTCTCTCTCTTTCCTTTCACCCTGTCTCTTCTCAAAAGTGTTTTGGTTCTGTCCATTGCCTTCCCCAAACTACCCTCCCTTCTATCAGCCTTCCCTTTTGTTATCCTCCTATGTTCCTACTTCCTTTCAGGGCAAGACAGATTTTTACATGAGATAATTTACCCCACTGTAACTCTCCCTTTCCTTTTCTCTCAGTTCATCCTACTTTTTCACCCATGAATTTTTTTTAATCATCCCATTAGTCTACTTATACCTGCACCCTCTATGTGTAGTCCTTCT
Source organism: Vombatus ursinus (assembly GCF_900497805.2). Lineage (NCBI taxonomy): Eukaryota > Metazoa > Chordata > Mammalia > Diprotodontia > Vombatidae > Vombatus > Vombatus ursinus. The sequence continues at coordinate 14,792,731 of NW_020954576.1, forward strand.
GACTATCTAATAGTGATTAAGTTCTTAAGAGTGGGAAGTATCATCTTGCCATTTAGGGATATAAATAATTTAACCTTATTAAATCCTTTGCTTTCTCTTTCTTATTTACTTTTTTATTTTTACTTCTTTAGAGTCTTCCTTTGAAAATCAAATTTTCTTTTAAGCTCTGGCCTTTTCATCAGGAATGCTTAAAAGTCCTCTACTTCATTGAATATCCATGTTTCCATTAAGTATTATACTCAGTTTCACTGGGTAGGTGATTCTTGGTTGTAATCCTGTCTCTTTTGTATTTTGGACTACCGTGTTCCAAGTCTACCAATACTTTAATGTAGAAGCTGCTAAACCTTGTGTAATCCTGATTTTGGTCCAATGATATTTGAACTGTTTCTTTTCAGCTACTTAGAGTATTTTTTCTTTGACCTGGGTGTTCTAGAATTTGGCTATAATATTCCTGGAAATTTTTACTTCAGGATCTTTTTCAGAGTTGATTAGATGATTCTTTCTATTTCTATTTTACCTTCTGATTCTAGGATATCAAGGCAGTTTTCATTGATAATTTCTTGAAATATGCTGTCTAGGCTCTTTTTTGATCGTGGCATTCACATTTTCACATTTTCCCCTTTTTTTTTCATTCTTTTCATTTTCTTTGATTTATTCTTGATGTCTCATGGAGTCATTAGCTTCCACTTGCCCAATTCTAATTTTTTTTGCTTTGTATTGCAAGGCAATCAGGGTTAAGTGACTTGGCCAGAGTCACACAGCTAGTAAGTGTCAAGTGTCTGAGGCCAGATTTAGACTCAGGTCCTCCTGACTCCAGGGTCAGTGCTCTATCTACTGTACCACCTAGCTATCCCTCATGCTAATTTTTAAGAAATTATTTTCTTCAGTGGATTTTTGTACCTCTTTTTCCATTTAGCCAATTCTATTTTTAAGGAGTTTTCTTCAATGAATTTTGTACATATTTTTTCTCCATGTTATCTTCTTTCTTTAACAAGCTGTTGACTCTTTTCCCCCATGATTCTCTTGCATCACTCTCATTTCTTTTCCAAATTTTTCATCTCTCTCCCTTATTTTTTTTTGTAAAATCTTTTTTGAGCTCTTCCAGGAGGTTTTTTATTCTTTTTGCAGGGTTGGGGCTGAATCCAATTTACATTGTTCTTTGAGGCTTTTCATGCAACTGTTTTGACATTGTTGTCAACTTCAGAGTTTGTTTTGATCTTCTCTGTTACCATAGTAACTTTCTGTAATCAGATTCTTTTTGTTGTTATTGTTGTTGTTGTTGTTGTTGTTCTGTTCATTTTTCCAGCCTATTTCATGATTTTTAGAGTTGGGCTCTGCTCCTGGGGTTGAGGGGCCATTATTCTAAGTTTCTTGTGGCAGGGGCAGGGGGCCTCACAGCTGACCTGTGTTGGTGTCTCCTTGTTGACCTGTACCAGCACTTGGAGCCTCTTCATAGGTTGGCTGGGGTGTGGCCTACTGCTGGCTTCCCCAGAGACCACTTGTATGGAACTGTACTTCCTTTTTACCTGAGTGAGACAGGTAACCTTGCTAACCTTCTAAATTGTCTTGGGCTAGAAAATATTTTACCCCATCCCTTTACAGGTTCTGTCACTAAAGAATTTGTCTTGAGGCATTATTTTGTAGGTATTTTAAGGTGAATTTGGGAGAGTTCAGGTGAATTCCTTCCTTACTCTGCCATCTTGGCTCCATTCTCTCGAAAGTCAAATGTTCTATTCAGCTCTGGTATTTTCATCAGGAGTGCTTGAAAGTCTTCTATTTCATTAAATGTTTATTGCTCTCCCTGAATGAATATACTCAGTTTTGCTGGGTATATTATTCTTGGTGGTAAAACTTAGCTCCTTTCCCCTATAGGATATCACAGTCCAAGTTCTCCAATACATTAATGTAGAAGTTGCTAAATCTTATGTTATCTTGATTGTGGCTCTATGATATTTGAATTGTTTCTTTCTGGCTGCTTATAATATCTTCTCCTTGACCTGGAAACTTTGTAATTTGGCTATAATATTCCTAGTAGTTTTCATTTTGAAATTTCTTTTATGCCATGATTGGTAGATTCTTTTGAAATCATTTTAGCTGCTGGTTCTAGGATATAAAGATAGTTTTCCTTGATAATTTCTCAAAATATGATATCTAGGCTCTTTTTTATTATGGTTTTCAGGTAGTCCAATAATTGTTAAATTATCTCTCCTGGATTTTTCTCTAGGTCAGTTTTTTTTTTTTTTTTACAAAGAGATGTTTCACATTTTCTTCTATTTTCTAATTCTTTTGATGTTGTTTTGTTTCTTGATATGTCATGGAATCATTAGTTTCCACTTGCACACTATTTTTTAAGGAATTATTTTCTTCAGTGAGCTTTTGTATCTCCTTTTCCATTTGGCCCATTCTACTTTTTTAAGGAGTTGGTTTTTTTTCTTTTTTTTTTAAGGAGATGTTTTCTTCAGTGAATTTTTCTACCTCTCTTTCCATTTGGCCAATTCTGCTTTTTAAGGAGGTCTTCTCTTCAGTGGATTTTTGTGCCTCTTTTACCAAGCTATTGACCCTCTTTTCATGATTTTTTTGCATCACTCTCGTTTCTTTTCCCAATGTTTCTTCTACGTTTCTCATCTGATTTTTAAAATTCTTTCCGAGCTCTTCCAGGGATGCTTTTGGGACTTTGATTGCATTATCTTCTTCTGGGTTTGCATTTTTATCTTCCCTGTCACCTCCATAACTTTCCGTTGTCAGGTTCTCTTTTTTTGTTCATTTTCAAGTCTAAATCTTGACTTTTAACTTTATGTTAAATATGGGTGCTGCTCCTGAGTTGGAAGGGGTACTATACAATGTTTCAGTTTTGTATGGTCCTTTTTTTCCGAGCTAATTCTGGAGGGGTCTGTAAGTTTTAGCTCTTCCAAAGTGGTATGATCTAAGGAGAGGTATTGTCACTGTGCTCTGGTCCATGAACCACCATAAGTATTCTTCTCCATCTTAGAACTGTGATCAGGGTCCCCATTCCCCTGCAGGCACAAGTGCTCCTTCTAACCCTGGGGCAGTGACCCCGTACTGGTGATGGATAATGCAACAGTTCCAGCAAAGAGTCCCCTGAAATTTCCTTCTGATCAGTTGTGTGACCATCATAATGTCTGTGGGCTGATATCTCCCAAGCTATTGTTGTCACTCCTATTCTAACTTTAAGGTCTGCTGCTGGTGCTCTATTTGGTCTGAGTAGTCTGCACTCTTCCTCTGCACTTGTCATTTTCCTTTTATGCCATATTAGTCAATCTAATAGGTGTGAGGTGACATTTCAGAATTGTTTTAATGTGCAGTTCTCTAATCATTAGTGATTTAGAGCATTTTTATGTGACAATTGATAGCTTTGATTCCTTCTTAAAACTGTCTGTTCATATCATTTGACTATCAATTGGAAAATGACTCATTTTTTTTAATAAATTTGACTTAATTTTCTATATATTTGATGAGGTTTTTATCAGAGAAACTTGCTGTAAAAATTATTTTCCCAGTTTCATATTTTCCCAGTTTCATATTTTCCTTCTGATACTGGCTGTATTAGATTCGTACATGCAGATGCTTTTTAATTTCATGTGATCAAAATTTTCCTTTTTACTTTCCTTGATCCTCACTATCTCTTGCTTGGTCACAAACTCTTCCATTATCTATAGAGCTGACGAACATTTTTCCATGCTCTTTTAACTTACTTATGATATCATCCTCTAAGTCTAAGTGATGTATACATTTTGATCTTAACTCACTATACAGTGTGAAATGCTGGTTGATGCCTAGTTTCTTCCAAAATAATTTCCAGTTTTCCCAGTAATTTTTGTCAAATGGTAAGTACACCAAAAGCCTGGATCTTTGGGTGTATCAATCACTAGATTACTACTGCCATTTACTGCTGTGTATTGTGCTCATAATCTATGCCACTTACCCACCAACCTATTCCTTAGCCAGTATCAGATTATTTAGATGATTACTGCTTTATAATAGAGTTTGAAATCTGGTACTGCTAGATCACCTTCCTTCACATTTATTTGCACTGATTCCCTTGATATTCTTGATCTTATTTTCCAAATGAATTTTTTTCTAGCTTTATAAAATAATTCTTTGGTAGTTTAATTGGTATGGTACTTAATAAGTAAATTAACTTAAGTAGAATCATCATTTTTATTATATTATTTTGGCCTACCCATGAGCAATTAATATTTTTCCAGTTGTTGGGGTTTGACTTTATTTGTGTGAAAAGTGTTTCGTAATTGTGTTCATTAAGTTCCTGAATTTTTTTCTTTGCAAGTTGGTTAGCAAGTATTTTATATTGCCTGACTTTGTTTTAAATGGAAATTTTTTTCTGTTTCTTACTGCTGGGTTTTGTTGGTATCATATAGAAATGTAGATGACCTATGTGGGTTCATTTTATATCCTGCAACTATGCAATAGTTGTTTCAACTAGTTTTTTCAAGTTGATTCTCTAAGGTTCTCTAAGTACACCATCATATTATTTGCAAAGTGATACTTTTGTTTCTTCATTCCCTATTTTTATTCCTTCAATTGCTTTTTCTTATATTATTGCTATAGCTAGCATTTCTACTAAAATATTGAATGATTGTGCTGATATTGAATATCCTTACTTCACCCCTGTTCATATTGGGAAGATATTTAACTTATCCCCATTATGGATAATACTAGCTCTTGGTTTTAGATATCTACCACTTATCATTTTAAGAAATGCATCATTTCTTCTTATGCTTTCTAGTATTTTTATTAGGAATGGATGTTGCATATTGTCAAAGGCATTTTTTCTTCATCTATTGATATGATATATGATTTTTGTGGGTTTTGTTTTTCATATGGTCAAATATGCTGATAGTTTTCCTGATATTGAACCAACCTTGCAATTCTGGTATAAATCCTATCTCTTCATAGCGTATGATCTTTGTGATATATTGGTGTAATCTCCTTACTAGTATTTTATTTAAAAATTTTGCATCAATATTTATTAAAGAAATTGGCCTATAGTTTTCTTTCTTTGCTTTTGTTTTCCCTGGTTTAGGTATCAAAGCCATATTTGTGTCATAGAAGGAATTTGGTAGGACTCTTTCTTTACCTATTATTTTCAAATAGCTTATATAGTATTGGAATTTATTGTTCTTTGAATATTTGGTAGAAATCACTAGTAAATCAAAATAAAAACCATCTGGTCCTGGGGATTTTTTCTTAGGCAATGATGGCTTGTTCAATTTATTTTTCTATGTTTGTTTGTTAGATGTTATATGTTTGTTATATATTATATGTGATATATTGGTTTAAACATTATATTTTTCTTCCTGTTAATCTTAGCAGTACTTTTTTTTTGTAAATATCCATCCATTTAACTTATATTGTCAGTTTTACTGGCATATATTTGTGCAAAATACTTCATAATAATTACTTTAATGTCATCTTCATTGGTGGTTCATTCATTCTTTTCATTTTTGATGCTATTAATTTGATTTTCTTTCTCTTTATATCAAATTACCCAATGATCCATTTATTTATTTGTTTCATAAAACCAATTTCTAGTTTTATTTATTACTTTGGTTTTTTATCTTAATTTTATTAATCTCTACTTTGATTTTTCAGGATTTCCATTTTGGTGTTCAGTTAGCAATTTTTAATCTGTTCTTTTTCACTCATTCTGTTGAATTAGATCAGTTAGTTTCTGTTGCAGTTTTATGGTGTGTTGTGAGGCACTGTCTCAATGAATTCAGAGTCAGACAACCTCTAATCCAATTACAGGAATTTATTGAGGAATGATGCTCCTCAGAAGTGGGCTAGGTTCCAAGAGGAACCAGCAACTTCAGAGAAAGCCAGATGGATTTTTATAGTGTATTCATGCTGATTACATAACAGACATTATGAATATTTAAAAGGCAGGAGGGGTTTATTAAAGGATTAGGTAATGGGGGAGGGGTCCCTTCTATGGTGTAATGGTCAAACATCCTGGTTGTGCTGCTTTCTGATTGGGTAGATATTGTGATCCTGTCTGGTCAAGATGGATAGTTAGGTATTGTGGTCCTGTCTCCATCTAAATGGATGATGTGATTGTGGTTGAGTACAACAATACACCTTTTCAAATATGTGAATTGGATTTGGGGGCAGTGGCTAGCTAGGGGCAGTGGTTATATTGGGTCTAGGGACCCGTGATTATTAAAGTCAGATTGTGTGGTCAAATCAGGGCATGGCTGCTGTTCAGTGGGGCCCATAAGGAAGTCAGAATATTGAGACTGGGGGACAGCTGTATTAGGATCCTGTTAGCTTCCAATCAACTTTTAATCTATGCTTCCATGGCATTTTATTAAATGAGTTTTTTATTCCATCATCATCTAAAAAGGATGTATGTAATAGTTCTGCTTTTCTGCATTTTGTCGTGAGGTTTGTATGCACCAATACATGTTTAATTTTTGTGAAGGTGCCATGTACAACTGAGAAAAAAATATATACTCTTTCCTATTCCTATTCAGTTTTCTCCAGGGGTCTGTCATATCTACATTTCCTTGGACACTATTCATCTCCTTGACTTCCTTCTTATTTATTTTATGGTTAAATTTATTTAGCTCTTAAAGGAGAAAATTGAGGTCCACCACTAATATAGTTTTATTGTCTATTTCCTCCTGTAATTCATTTGTCATTCTCTTTAAGAATTTGAATGTTGAATGCTATGTCATTTGGTACATATATTTTTACTATTGATATTGCTTCATAGTCTGTGGCCCTTTTAGGAAAAGGTAGTTGTTTTTTTTGTTTTGTTTTGTTTTTTGATTGTTTGTTTTTTGTAGACAACATATTGTTGAATTCTGGTTTATAATCCATTCTGCTATGTGCTTCTATTTTATGAGTAAATTCAAACCATTCACATTCACAGTTAAGATTACTAACTGCATTTCCCTCAATCTTATTTTCTACTGTTTATCCTTCTCTCTCTCTCTCTCTCTCTCTCTCTCTTTCTCTCTTTCTCTTTCTCTCTTTCTCTCCTCTAAAGTTTGTTTTGCTTCTAATCACTGATTTCTTTTATCTGCTCTTCCTTTTATGACTCCACCTTTTCTTATCTCTTTCTCCTCCTCCTTCCCTCTTGGGCTGATAAAATTTCTATTAACAATTTAGTATGTACAAATAATTTTCCCTTTTTGAACCAATTTAGATGAAAGTAAGATTCAAGCATTCATCCATTACCTCACATTTTCCCTTCCACTGTAAAAGCTCTTCCTTGCATGTCTTATGTGAGTTATTTTCCCCCATTTTTCCTCTCCATTCCCTCTTCTCTCAGGGCATTTTTCTTTCTTATCTATTTTTTTTTCATTGCCCCAATATAATTGACTCACTCCCACACCTTCTTTTTATGTAGAATCCTTCTAACTGCCATAATAATGGAAAAGTTCTTAGAAGTTACATGTATCATCTTCCCATATTGAAAGGTAAATAATCTAACCTTATTGAGTCCCCTATGACTTTTATTTCATGTTTAACTTTTTATGCTTATTTTGAGTTTTGAATTTGAAAGTCAAATTTTCTATTTAGCTTTGGTCTTTTCATCAGGAATGCTTGAAAGTCATGTTAAATATCCTTTTTCCTATGAAGGATTATACTTAATTTTTCTGCATAGGTTATTCTTCATTGTAATCCCAGCTCTTTTTCTTTCTGGAATGTTATATTACAAGCCCTCTGCTAGTTTAAAGTGTTAGCTGCTAATCTTGTGTGATCTTGACTATGAGTCCATGATATTTGAATGATTTCTTTCTGGTGATTGAAGTATTTTCTCTGTCCTGAGAGCTTTAGAATTTGGCTATTGTATTCCTGTAAGATTTTATTCTGTGATCTCTTTCAGGTGGTTGTTGGCTGATTTTTTCAATTTTTATTTTACCTGCTGGTTCTAAGATAAAGAGACAGTTTCCCTTGATAATTTCTTAAAATACAGTGTCTAGGCTTTTTCTGTGGTCATGGATTTTAGGTAGTGTAATATTTTTTTTAATTTTCTCTCATCAATCTATTTTCCAGGTCAGTTGTTTTTCTGATAAGATATATCACATTTTCTTTCTTCTTTCATTCTTTTGACTTTGTTTTATGTTTCTTGGGCTCTGTTACAAGTATTGGGGGTTTAGGGGCATTATCTCAAGCTTCAGGCTTTTTTTGTGGTTTGGGAAGTTTTTGGTCCTTCCAAGTTGGTGTGATCTGGAGAAAGGTGTGGTCACTGCTCTTCTTTTCTGCACTTTGGTCCTTACCCATGAAAGGTCCCTGATCCCTTGGGATTGCATCTGATACTACTACTCAGAGCCTCTGCTCTCTTGGGACCAGAAATGATACTGATCCCCAGGGCCCCTGATTCCTTGTGACCAAAAGAAATGCTGCTCCTCAGGACTGCCACTCTTTCTTGACTATATGTGTCCCTCTCACCCTTGAATTATGACTTAGAAGTGGATATGTGCAATCAATTTGCCAAATAGCATCTGGTTCTGCATCTAGTGGTAGCACAATGGTCCCCTATAATTCCTTTTTCTTTTTTGAGGCAACTGGGGTTAAGTGACCCACATAGAGTCACACAGCTAGAGAGTGTTATGTGTATCAGGCAGGATTTGAATTCAGGTCCTCCTGACTACAGGCCCGGTGCTCTATCCACTTCATCACCTAGCTGCTCCCTATAATTTCTTTATGAACAGTTTTCACACCTCTTTACCATTTCTTGCTTGAGGGCCCCTGAAACTGCTGTTTTGTAGCTACCACCTAGTCCTACCGCTGGTCTTTCATCCATGTGACTCTGGGTCAGCCTCCACTCCTATGTCACTGATCTCTCTTTCCAATCCCCTAAATTGCTTGGGTGGGAAGAATGTGTCATGCTGAACTTTGTTGCCTCTGCTACTCCAGAATTCAATTAGAGGCATTATTGTAAAGTCGTTTGAAGAGGAATGTTGGGAGAGCTTTGTTGAGTACTTTCTCTATGCCAGCATATTGGCTCTACCCTGATTGTAAGCTTTTTAAGGACAAGGACACTATCATCCAAAATTTCTATCTTCCCAGAACTCAGCATTGAGTTCTGTACACAATAGGTGTTTAGTAAATACATGGGTTATTTGTTGTTGATGATTATGTATTGAAATAGGCACTGCATTTCAGTTATATTGACTCAACTATTACTATATTCCTAAAATACATAATTAAAAAATCCTGTAATCCAACCATGTACAATTATAATACCCTTGATAAGTAAAAGCAAGTCCTTTTGAAAAACTATATTTACCATCTGGAATCTTCACTAATAGAATAGACTAGTCTAGAATTAAATTCTGGTGATTTGGTCACTAGTGGATATCATTCCCAATTTACCCTGAAGAGGCAAAGAAATGTAATCTCCTTGAGTGCAGACATTATTTTGCATTTGTCTTTATGTCCAGAGAAGCCAGCATAGTGTCTGGTAAATATTTAATGTGTATTGAATTGGGTTGACTTGAGACACAATGAATAGAGGTGGTAGGATTGCTTTGTATTTGACCTTTGGCAAGGATCAGCCTTTCTGAGGCTTCACTCTCATTAACTGTAAAATGGGGAAGGGATTTAGATTAATAGACTTTTAAGGATTCTTCCAACTCTAAATATTTCATCTTATTAATCTATTATCTTATACTAAAGATTTAATGTTTTACTCTCCCTATCCTTTATTCCCTATTTCTATTCATCTTCTCTCTTCCACCTCATCTCTGTTCTTCATTTTTTTTCTTTTCTTTCTCCTTCCTTTACCATAATGGAAAATACATACATGCAAGCATACATATATGTGTATGTATACATTATTATTGTATTTCTAGCAAAAAAAATAACCAAAACCACTCTACATATAATTATGGAGCTGCACCATCACTGTGCTCAAAATATACCATCCAGATTACTACATGCCACTTCGATCTGTCTCTCATTCTTGCTTACCAGCCATCAATATCTGTATTATTTTTCCCTTCTTTTTTTATTAATTTATTTTGATTTATCAATAATCACTTCCATATGTTTTTGAGTTTAAAATTTTTCTCCCCCTTCTTCCCCACCACCCTCCTCAAGATGGCACACAAAGTGATATAGGTTATCCATTTACATTCATATTAAACATATTTTCACATTAGTGATGTTGTAAGTAAAAATTAAAACTAATAGGAGGAACCGTCAGAAAGAGGAAACAAAACTCAACAGAAGAGAAAAAAAATTCGGCTTCCATAGTTCTTTCTTTGGGTGTGGATAGCATTTTCCATCACAAGGCCTCTGGAGATGTCTTAGATTCTTGCATTGCCAGGAAGGTTTAAGTTTATCAGTATTAGTCATCACACAACGTGGCTGTTATTGTGTACAAGGTTCTCTTGTTTACAAGTCTTTCCAGGTTTTTCTGAAGTCAGCCTGCTCATCATTTCTTATAGCACAATAGTATTCCATCACATTCATATACCACAACTTGCTCAGCCATTCACCAATTGATGGTCATCCTCTCAATTTCCAGTTCTTTGCCACTACAAAAAGCGCTGCTATGAATATTTTTGTACATGCAGGTCCTTTTCCCATTTGTATTATCTCTTTGGGATATAGCCTTAGAAGTGCTATTGCTGGGTCAAAGGGTATGCACATTTTTATAGCCCTTTAGGCATAGTTCCAAATTACTCTCCAAAATGGTTGGATCATTTCACAACTCCACCAACAATGCATTAGTGTTCCAATTTTCCCACTTCTTCTTCAACGTTTATCATTTTCCTGTTTTGTCATGTTGGCCAATCTGATAGATGTGATGTGTTACCTCAGAGTTGTTTTGATTTGTATTTCTCTAATCAATAGTGATTTAGAGCATTTTTTCATATGACTATAGATGGCTTTAATTTCTTCATCTGAGAACTGTCTGCTCATATCCTTTGACCACATATCAATTGGGGAATGGCTTGTATTCTTATAAATTTGACTTAATTCTCTATATATGTTGGAAATGAGGCCCTTATCAGAGAGACTGGTTGTAAAAAATTCTTTCCCAATTTTCTACCTTCCTTCTAATCGTAGTTGCATTGGCTTTGTTTGTTCAAAAACTTTTCAATTTAATGTAATCAAAATTATCTATTTTGCTTTTCATAATGTTCTCTATCTCCTGTTTGGTCATGAATTCTTCTGTTCTCCATAGATCTGACAGGTAAACTATTCCTTGCTCTCTCAGTTTGTTTATAGTATCAGCCTTTATATCTAAATCATGTACTCATTTTGACTTTATTTTGGTATATGATGTGAGATTTTGGTCTATGCCTAGTTTCTGCCATATTCTTTTCCAGTTTTCCCAGCAGTTTTTTTTCAAAGAGTGGGTTCTTATCCCAGAAGCTAGGGTCTTTGGGTTTATCAAATAGGATATTACTACAGTCATTAACTACTGTGTCTTGCATACTTAACCTATTCCACTGATCCACCACTCTATTTCTTAGCCACTACCAAGCAGTTTTGATGATTGCAGCTTTATAATATAATTTAAGATCTGGAATGGCTAGGCCACCTTCCCCTGCATTTCTTTTCATTAGTTCTCTTGATATTCTGGACCTTTTGTTCTTCCAAATGAATGTTGTTATTATTTTTTCTAACTCTATAAAATAATTTTTTGGTAGTTTGATTGGTATGGCACTGAATAAGTAAATTAGCTTAGCTAGAATTGTCATTTTTATTATATTAGCTCAGCCTACCCATGAGCAACTGATGTTTTTCCAATTATTTAGATTTGATTTTATTTGCGTGAAAAGTGTTTTGTAATTGTGTTCATAGAGTTCCTGGGTTTGTTTCGGGAGGTAGACTCCTAAATATTTTGTAATGTCTCCAGTAAGTTTAAATGGAATTTCTCTTTCTATCTCTTGCTGTTGGGCTTTGTTGATAATACATAGAAATGCCAATGATTTATGTGATTTCCCCCTTCTTTTTAAGTCCATTTATTGAGTATTTGCTATGTAATGGAAACTATATTAATCACTACAGTATCTGTAATTTGCTAGCTATGTAATTCAACTTCTCTGAGCCTTAGTTTCTTTAGATAGAAATGTGGATGTTAACATGCATACTACCTACCTCACAGTGTAGTAAAGAGTAAATGATAAAAGCATTGTTAAAATATCTTGACAAAGTATTATGTAACATAGTTTATTTTTAATTGTTCTCTTGACTTTCTCTTACCATGTCCCAGAAATTTCTTACTCTTGGAAGATCACTCTCATCCTAGAATTTTATGCATAGTAAGTGTGCTCCATCCCTATGGGCTCTCCTTCTGATTCAATGGCTCCTTGCAGAACCTCCATTTAGGAAGGTCCCCAGGCCATCTGTATCTTTTTCCTCTGCAATTTGTAGTCTGGGAATTTTTCTACCATACACCTCCACTGTGTACTCCCCATCCCTTCTTACCTTCCTTTTCTGTGTTGTCTTCTCCCATTACGATATACGCTCTTTGATGGCAGGAACTGCCTCTTCCTTCTTGCATTTATGTTCCTTGCACAGTGCCTGGCACACTATAAGCACTTAATTGATGATTGTTATTGTTTTTGAATTGTAGTAATAATGTTATTTATCTTTTGTTTATTCTTCACCTACCATATAATATTGAAGCGTAAATAAAGAAACCAAAAAAAAATTAACATTTTGTGTTTGCTTTTAAAATTACTATTGAAAACATTTGATTTCAATGCAAATACAATTGTCAGCATGGTTTTCCTCTTTAGATTAGAGATTCCTCATTTAAATATTTCCCTTCCCTAAAATTGCTTTAGTGAATGAGGTAAATACTTTCAGCATCAAAGAGCACATATTAGAGTAATTTTCCTGGTAAGACAAAATATATTTTGTTAAAAATGAAAGATTCTTCACAAGTCAAAATTTTTTCACTATTTCCCCGTACCTTCTGAATATAATTATTATGTTGTATGTAATAGCAGCCAACATCAGTGAGATGCTTTATTTGCCTGAAGAAGCCAGCAACATGGGTCAGTTTCCCTTCCAATTAAGCTTCTTCTTCTCCCTTTTTTTTTTTTTTTTTGGCCTCTATCTGTATTTTTTTTTTTTTTGGTTCTCTTTGGCACCTTTTTTTTCAGCCTCTATTTGACTTACAGGATTTATTTAAGATGCAACAAGGTGATAAAATAATAAATGCTAACTATAAAATGCTGATCTTGGGACCCAACTGCCTTTCTCTAGTAGAATTTGCTCAGACATTAAGATTATTTACCTCCTACTTACCATACTATTACTAAATAGCTGTTATCTGTTCTAGTTACCTTATCAGCAGGTGGCTCCAGTCTTTTACAAGATCTTGTGGTGAGTTAACCTTTATCTTATCAGCCAGTCTAACTTGACTTGGTCTCTAGCTGCATGCTACATAAACTTCAAGGGAAAATCTGGAAGAGAACAAAATACGTGAGGCTATTTTCAGATTATATTCCACTGCCAAATGGACACTAAGGGGATCTTGAATGAAGGTTCTCTTTGGTCTTGTCATAAGTGGGCTTCCTGTTACCTGCTATTGATTAGGTTTACAGCCAATGTCCCACCAGTTAAAAGAAGAGTCGTTTATCTATTGGTTTATTTCTTTTTCTTTTAATTTTCCGGACAAGGAAAAGGTGACAGTGTTAGGAAGCTGCCGTGGTTCATATAAGCAGTTGTTAAGGGAAAGAATGATTGCTCCATTGTGCCTCAGAAACTTGCTTTGAGAAAACATTCTAAAAAAGCCACAATGAATGCAAGAAGTCAGGTCACCAGTGCATCCAAATCATTGTGTTGCCACTTTGGAAAAGTCCCTTAGCCTCTGTCTCAGACTCCCATATGAATCAAACAGGGAGGAAGTAATATATTGCTATTTTTTGTCATTTATAAAAGATTTCAGCGTATTTTAATAAATCCAGGTGTGGTAGGAAGTTGAGCCAATGAGAACATATTCATTACTTGCCCAGTAGAATATGATGCCAGAACATGGTTTCTATTGGAGGAAGGATCAGATGAATGAACAGAAGGAGCCAATGAAGTCATTAAAAAATAGAAACACAACAAAGTCAAAACTGTAAGTCCATAGGTAAACCAAAGAGTAATTCTGAAAGCACAGTGTGTCCTCCCATAAATATGTGTGGGAAATGTGTTGGTGTAAGTGAGATGTGTGGCATAGGATTTTCTAGGAATAACTATATCACAATGACAGCTGGCGTGGACCTCCTCAGGTGCAGCATAGCTAAACTAATAAGCAATCCAGGAGCCAGATGGGTAAAAATAGTTGTATTTCCTACCTCCAAGCAAAATGAAAACCCAGGATTGTCACCACACATGGTCAACAATCAGTGTCATTTGAGGGCAAGGGTAGAAAAGTGTATGTATGTCATATTTCAAAACTGACTTAGAGGTAGCATTTACCCTTCTCTAATCATATCATTTAGAGCTTTGGGGAACCATCGAGGCCTAGTCCGTCCCCTTCATTTCACAAATAAGAAAGTTGAGGTCCCAAAAAATGAAGTGACTTTCCCAAGTTCCCACAAGCAGTAAAAGTACCACAGCCAAGATTCAAACCTTGGGCTCTGATGCTAAATCTAACTAACTTTCCACTGTATCACAGGACAATTTTATTTTGACATGTCACACTTCACGTAATCTTCTTTGATCTTACTCAGTAAGTTGCAATTTTATAGCCTACCATCTAAGGCAGGGTTGGGGAACCTGTGGCCTGCAGGCCACATAGGGCCTTCTAGGTCCTTGGGTGCGGCCTTTTGACTGAGTCCAAGTTTTACAGAACAAATCCTTTTATTAAGGGGGTTTGTTCTGTGAGGTTTGGATTCAGTCAATGGACCACACTTGAGGACCTAGAGGACCACACATGACCTCAAGGCCACAGGTTCCCCACCCCTAATGGTTCCCCACCCCTAATGTGAGAAGTAGGTAGGATAAACAACGTGCTTGTAAAGCTTAAAAAAAAATTCTGAGATATTTGTAGCACTGAATTACATATGTATACACTATATGTTTGTGTATATGGTACCATGTCTGAGTTCAATTTTTAGATCTGCTACAAAGAATTCTTAATATTTTTAAAGCTCTTTTCCTGGAATACTCAAGGTAATGACAGGATATTCAGACTAAACAGGTGTTTAGCATTCCATGTTCTCAACATTAGTTAAGATTTTGAAAGTGTATTTCTAAAGGTGGTAATCATACTTTAAAAAAATGAACTGCTTATCACTGCATCTATTTTTAAACTAATTTTTGAGTAAGTAAAGGTCAAATTCTCAAGTTTTTGTTTGTCATTCTGGCATCTTTCACCTGGGTTCTTTCACACAATGTAGGTAAAGTTACTTTTCTTTTATCTTAGTTACTGTTTATATGATTCTGGGAGCCTGAAAACTTGAACTTGAAGTCTTTAAACAAATTAATAGCAGAGACAATTGGTTTAAATGCTGGAATTAGCATCAGATGAAACATTGACCATGAGTAGAATCCTGGAAGTCCTTAACTCCAGTATCCAACAACAGGCATTGGAGGAGTCCTGGAAGGTAATAATAACTCCTTCAGTGTACAGGTGCCCAGTGAGTGTTCCCAGAAATTCTCTGCTTCTTCCACCCATTAAATATAATCTACTTCCCTTAAAAGAGAAAAAAAGTCCCCTAAGGAACAGTAGACCAAAAATTTCACAACCCTCACAATCATAACCCTATACAGAGGTGTTAATCCCTCTAAAATTCTAAAGGTATTGCTATCACTTCCTGCCCTAAAGAGCACAACTAAATTTCTCAACAAATACGTCTTACAATGTTCTGTCTAGCAAAGCATTTATCTTCCTCTTCCTTTACCTAGTGCTTTAAGTCACCTCTTTCAATTGAAACTCTCTGGGATATTGACCTTAGTTCCCCTAGACCTGAAGGGTCTTTTTTTCTCCAAATCCCCCCCTCCATAATTCTGACTATTGACCTACCTTTCCAGTCTGCCAGTCTAGAGACCTGTTCCAAACCCAGTCTATGACTTCAGAATGGGAAAAACCTCATGAAAAAACTTGAAATTTTTCTAGACTTTTTTTTTTCTGTTTTGAGGGTTGTTGTTGTTGTTGTGTGTGTGTTTGTTTTAAACAACTATAGATTGTGAGTAGATGTAATCTGGGCTCATGTCTATAAGACAGATCTATATAATCTTGAGCAAATTTATAATAATTCTGCATTTACATAGCTGGTTACAAAATGTCTCATGCTTAAGTCTCCAGTTGGAGAGAAAAAACTCTCAAACAACAGATTGGGGGTTGAATTCCCAGTTCTAGGCTAGAAAAGATCCCTCTCTCCTATGTGTGTCCCATTTCAACCACATGCCACAAAACAAACGAACACCCAGCAACATAAGGACAGGTTCATGCTTTGGTGCTTATGACAACTAATACAAAATGTGGCAAATGTATATAGTCACAGAATAAAGTTTTAAAAACAATAATGTGGAAATAAGGAAAGGGCAGGGTAGGACCCTCCTATCCCCATCCCTTAGTATAGTGCTTAGCATACAACAGGGCCACTTGATTAGTATTGCTTGACTGATTGACCCTTCTTCTAGTTGACTTACTTTTCTTAGCATTCCTACCTCATGAATGAGTGCCCAAGACAAAAATACAGTCACATACTTCCCAGCTTGCCCATTTAGAAATCTTCCCTTATGGGCTAAAGAAGGGAATTGTAGGTGGGGCAGACACTGACTGCTGCCATGGTGGCCTTACTGCCATGGGAGGACTGCTACCTCTTCATTCTCATCCAAAGTCCCCAAACATCTATAGTTGCCATGATTGAAAACCTTTGTCTTCTCCTGCACCACTCAAAGGCTGATCTCTATTTAGTTTTCTCTCTTCCCAAGCTGGGAAGAACTACACATCACCTTGCCAGATATTGTTACATAATTCAATAGCAAACACATTTTTTTTTTCACCGAATGAAATCACTAATGATTGGTGGTGGGGGGGACTTAAGAAACAAATTGCACTTAAAAAAAAAAACTTTGTTTAGCCTTTAGAATGAACTTAGAGATTGTCATTTCAAATACACAGTTTCATGCTGTATTATATTGTTTGTAATGGGCATGTCACTAAATGAGGTACATGTTCAAGATCAGAGAAGACCAATTCAAATGACAATTGTGGGTGGGGATGTGTGATTTTTAACGAGGACATTGGGAAAGCAGAGAAAGTGTGATGGTATTTGGGCAAGGACAGTTAACTTGTGGCTCTCTGAGTATTTACCTTTGGAGGGAAAAGCAACCAGTTAGTTTTACTTCTCTTTGTGTGAATTCAACAATTTATTCTAATATTAAGTGGATAGAGGTATTATGATAGAAACTTTAACCATATAGCATGCAAAAAAATAAGATGTGGAGCCTGGGGAAGGGCAAATGACTGAGGCTGACCTGGAGGAGCATACTGAAATAGACACCACCTACTTCCTTGACTGGGCTTTCTTATGTTGCATATGAGAGTAAACACTCCCTCCGACATGCATCAGCTCAGTCTGAGTGACCCTATCTATTGCTTAGTGAAACACACTTTGTTTAGTTCGCCACCGGAAACCACTGAGAACTGAATTTACAGGCTCATTTCTTCCTTACTGCTTGGGAGGATGGAGTGGGGGCTGAACAAGGTTCACAATATGTAATGTATGTGGCAGATACTCTGATATTTATATATACATATTGTGTGTATATACATATACATACATATATATATGTGTGTGTGTATATATATGTATATATATATAATTGGGGTCTGGTCCTGATAAAAAGTACCTAAAATGGCATCCCTCAATATGGAGAAGGGGCAGCTAGGTGGTGCAGTGGATAGAGCACCGGCCCTGAAGTCAGGAGGACATGAGTTCAAATCCAGCCTTAGACCAAACACTTGACATGTACTAGCTGTGTGACCTGGGGCAAGTCATTTTACCCCGATTACCTCACTAAAAAAAATAAAAAACAAAAACAAAAACAAAAAAAAAAACAAATCAATATGGAGAAGCTGAGGGTAGGCTTCTAAGAGAGCTACGA